>NW_026880278.1:0-299677 GCF_032173495.1 Musca vetustissima
TTACCTATACTGAAAGGTGAATCAGATTGCTGTTGTTGTTGTTGTGATATGTATTTGTATTTAGACAAACACACACGTAGCCAAACATACACACACACAAAACCTATTTGTCTATGCGAGTGTATTTTTAATTACAATGTGCATTTTATTGCCTTGAAGGCATGAAGAAAAATAAATGAATTTTATTTTTCTCATCTAAACTCAAAATCACTCACACACACACACACACAAGCAACCACACACATATATTCATACCTATATACAGCATCATTGAACAGAAAACGTTCAAAAACATCATTGAACAACAAAGCTGAATTTCATGTCGGACATAAATGTGTGAACGTGCCTAGGCTAAAATACATTATTTATTATCCTTTCAATATAAATGTACTTTCGATTGCAAGTGTGTGTCTATGTGGCTGTGTGTTCGTGCCACATTGCCTATCTAAATAACAAATAAATTCATTTTACGGCAGTATTTAATAAAAATGTGTAGAAAATTAATTAAAATTTATTTATTTGATTTCACATGGTCACAAACAAACACACACGCACACACTAAGACAGATCAAATATTGTCTTCTTGTAGTTGGCCGAAGATATTGTCTCAAAGTTATTTTATTTCCTAGAATATTGAGAAAATAAGATATTAAAAGTAGAATATATCTTATTCTTAGTATATTGTGGTTGGGATATAAAAGAAAGTCATTGATTTATTTTGTTGCTTTATTTTTATATAATTGTCCTATTTTTAAATATCGAAAAATGACGAACGATTTAAAAATCCACGCCCTATTAAGTTGGTGAAAAAATTAATTAAAACCAGTAATGAAAGTAGTAAAGTCGGACGGGACCGACTATATGATACACTTAACCACTATGGGTATATTGAAATTGGATGAACTAAAATATGTGACCGTTAAATAAACATGTCAATCGTTTGTTATAATGGGACAAAATTATGTGAATCCATTTAAAGCAAATATCAATCGGGCACCTGTTGAATATTTGGAGCCCAATTAAAACGAAGTCGGTCGGAAATATATATGGTCTACATTTGTACTTCTACACCCAAATTCGTCATTCAGTTCTGAAAACACACGAAAAGTTTGGTGTACCATTTACTTAAAATCGGATGAAAATAGATATTTAGAATATATCCAAATATGGACGGATTTCAACGAAACTTGTCACAGATTAGGTTAGACTAATTTATGCACGTATTGTTCCTAATGGACATATTTTGAAAGAAAATACATATGTGAGCTATATCTAAATCCGAACTGAATTCAGCAAAACTTCACACGTTACACAAACTTTACTACGTTGTCAAAATTATGTGCAAACTTCAGGAAACTTTACACACATCATTCTGGACTCAATTCAGTACGCTATGTCAAATTTCGTGCAAAATTAAAAACTAAAATTAAATCGGGCGAATATATATGGGAGCTATATCTAAATCTGAACCGATTTTCACAAAACTTAACATACATAGACTCAATTCAGTACGCTATGCCAAATTTCGTGCAAATCGAAAGATATAGAAGGACTTTGGTACACCATTTGCATAAAATCGGACTAAAACATATATGACAGCTATATCTAAATCTGAACCGATCTTCACGAAACTTAGCACCCATAATTCTAGACTCAATTAAGTGCGCTGTGCCAAATTTCGTGTCAATCAAAAGATATAGAAGGACTTTGGTGCACCACTTGCATAAAATCGGACGAAAAAAAATATAGGAGCTATATCTAAATCTGAATCTATATTCACAAAACTTTGCACACATCATTCTGGACGTAATTCAGTACTCTATGCCAAATTTCGTGCAAATCGAATGATATATAGGGACTTTGGTGCCCCATTAATCTGAAATCGGACGAGAATATATATGGGAGCTGTATCGAAATCTGAACCGATTTTCTCGAAACTTGATACACATCATTCTAGAATCAATTCAGTACTCTATGCAACATTTCGTGCAAATCGAAAGATATATAAGAACTTTGGTGCACCATTTACCCTAAATCGGACGAAACTATATATGGGAGCTATATCTAAATCTGAACCGATTTTGTCGAAACTTGGCACACATCATTCCGGACCTAATTTACTACTCTATGCCAAATTTCGTTCAAATCGAAAGATATATAAGGACTTTGGTGACCCATTAACTTTAAATCGGACGAGAATATATATGGGAGCTGTATCGAAATCTGAACCGATTTTCAAGAAACTTAGCACACGTCATTCTAGAATGAATTCAGTGCACTATACCAAATTTCGTGCAAATCGAAAGATGTATAGGGACTTTGGTGCACCATTTACATACAATCAGACGAAAATATATATGGGAGCTATATCTAAATCTGAACCGATTTTCAGGAAACTTAACCCACATGATTCTAGGCCTATGTCAGTACGTTTTGCCAAATTTCGTGCTAATCGAATGATATTAGGGACTTTGGTGCTCCATTTACCTTAAATCGGACGAAACTATATTAACATTGGCTTTAATTTGATTTTTAAGTGTTTTCATAGAGTGTCAAATCTTTCTGCTAAACATGGTCAATATTGGTTCACTTTTTAGGGAATCCTGCATTTAACTCTACATCTGAAATTTCGGTATTTTGGGGTCTTGGGCAAATGTTTAAACCAAATTATCTGTAATTTTTTTATTAATATACCCCTGCTGTCATTTGTGTGCGGGTCCAAGTTTTGATAAAAACCCTCACAGAAAAGTTCCGCTTTTTCGGAATTTTCTCATGGAAGTGGCTATAATTTGACATATCGAAAAAAAAATTTAAAAAATCCATGCCTTATTAGTTGCTGATGGTCGTTGAAAAAATATTCTTTAATAAATCCACGCCTTAGATGGTCGTTGAAAAAATATTCTTTAATAAATCCACGCCTTAGATGGTCGTTGAAAAAATATTCTTTAATAAATCCACGCCTTAGATGGTCGTTGAAAAAATATTCTTTAATAAATCCACGCCTTAGATGGTCGTTGAAAAAATATTCTTTAATAAATCCACGCCTTAGATGGTCGTTGAAAAAATATTCTTTAATAAATCCACGCCTTAGATGGTCGTTGAAAAAATATTCTTTAATAAATCCACGCCTTAGATGGTCGTTGAAAAAATATTCTTTAATAAATCCACGCCTTAGATGGTCGTTGAAAAAATATTCTTTAATAAATCCACGCCTTAGATGGTCGATGGCCTTATTAGTTGCTGAAAAAATGATTTAAAAAATCCACGCCTTATTAGTTGCTGAAAAAATGATTTAAAAAATCCACGCCCTATTAGTGGCTGAAAAAAAATATTTAAAAACTCCACGCAAATTATTTGAAAAATCCATGCCTTATATAGTTGCCGGAAAAAATATTTAAAAAATCCAGGCCTTATATAGTTGCTGAAAAAAATTATTTTTAAAAATCCACGCCTTATATAGTTGCTGAAATACTCCGAAGTTTTTAGAAGTCACGGAAACCCCTGATGAAGTTTTGAATTGCGCACATGGAGGACATGTGTGCAATTTTTTTAGAACACTATAATTTTTTTAGAACAGATGGAGGAACTTGCTTTATAATCAAGAACAC
The DNA here is from genome assembly GCF_032173495.1 of Musca vetustissima. NCBI lineage: Eukaryota > Metazoa > Arthropoda > Insecta > Diptera > Muscidae > Musca > Musca vetustissima. The sequence goes on from NW_026880278.1 coordinate 3,609, forward strand.
ATACACCTCATGGGATCTAAAATTTGTATGTCGAAAATTAAACATAAATTATTTCAACCATCCTAATACCACAAAATGCACATATGAAAAAAATAGTATTTATAATTTAATTTTCCACATAAATACAAACACACATATGTTCCCGCATACAAAAAAAAATATATATATACAATTGTTCATCATCATCAGCACTTGCTTTTATCTAAACAACAAGTGAACAAATTAGTCTTAACGCTGATGTTGCGCTGTTGAATCAACGGATGGATAGATGGCTGAATGAATGGTTGGCTAGCTGGCTGCCTGACAAAACCACCAACAAAACGGCGAGCAAGAGTAAGCAATTTACTTAATGACCATAATATTTGTTAAATCAACAAACAAACAAATCAACCAAACGCCAGTCAGCTAGCCAAAACAACCCGCCAACCAAGACAAATAGACAAAATGACAGACAGAGAGCCATATTGACCAACCAAGCAACAAACAGACGGGGCAAACAAATAAACATATATAGACAATTTTCCAAACCGAATGGTTTGGAAAAAAAGCTTATAAAGTCGGCTAAATTAACCAGATATGCGGACGGACGGACAGGCAGACAAACGGAAGGACTATGAATTGCATAGGAGAACCAAGTGCATACAGTGGTAACATGGACAAGTAAAGGGTAACGGCCAAACGACAGACCAACCAAATATACTAGGCGACATTAAGGCAGACGTTAGAATAGACCAGGAGTCAGACAAATAATATGGCCGGTAGAACAGCAACAACAACAAAGCACTGATGGATACAAAAAATTATGGTGTTATTTCGTTTTCCTTAACGAACGCACACAAACATGGCTTGCGTGGGTGGTAGTCTATATCATATGGTCATAAACTTGAATTTGTAAAATTGTCCTTCTATTGCATTCACGGCAGTGATAATACGTTACTGGTCACTGCAATGCCAAGTTCAAAACTCAATTTGGTCAGGTTTTTTTGTTCACATTTCCTAATTAAATGACAAAGGGATACAAAATTATGAAAAGCTTCTAATTTGTCCACTGTCAATTGACATTTTGTGGTGTAAGGGTTTTTTTCTATTAAATGCATGATATTTGTGGTGATATATACCTCTTGTTCTGAAAATATTGTGACCTTTTTCCAATACTCAAAATAAATACAAAAACTATTGAAACTAGTAAGGAAAGTAGTAAAGTCGGAGTATATGATAACCTTTCCCACTTTGGCTATATTCAAAAGATGCATCCTAACAGAATTCGCATTTTTGAAGGACCATTGAAATGAAATTCGACTATGTTAAATATGTGATCTATGTCTATATGCGAACAGACTTAACCCAACGATCAATAACGGGGTATATTTGTATCACCATGGTATGGAGGGTGTGGTAACTCATCGAAAAAATCATTTCCGACCCTATAAAGTATATATATAGATATATAATTTATAGGGTCGGAAAAAAATATACGATTTGAAATAAATCACCAAAATTTAGCATAAAGTCGCTCCTGTCTGCAGGTCCGAAGATGAGCTTTTTCGATCCCCGTACCAAATGTTTCCACTAAAAATTATTATTATCGATCTAATTTATCGGGTAGCCCCAGGGTACCCCCAATTTTCGGTATTTGTGGTTCTTGAGCGCGCTTTTGAATTGAATTCGCTGAAATATGGTACAATGGATTCATATTGGGTACATCAACCACACACATGTCCTCGGTAACCTATGCCAAATTTCATTTCATTAGGATATGAATCGGATGTGCAAAATTTCGTGCCAATCCGATTAAATTTTACTCTTTGGTGCACAATTTTCTTAAATTCGGACGAACATATATATGAGCTTAATGAAATTTTGAGCCGATTTCAATAAAACTTGGCAAAGTTAGTCTATCCTAACTTCGGTACGTTGTGCAAAATTTCATGCCAATTTGACTCTTTGGTGCACCATTCGTTAAAAATCGGACGAACATATATATGGAAGCTATATCAACATCTGAACAGATTCCAAAAAAACTTGGTACACATTAGGTTATCCTAACTTCAGTGCGTTGTGCAAAATTGCACGCCAATTAGCCTCAATTTTACACTTTGGTGCACCATTTGCTAAAAAACGGACGAACACATATATGGATGCTATATCTAGTAAAACTTCGCAGACGTTAGTCTATGCTAATTTCGGTACGTTGTGCTAAATTTCATACTAATCGGCCTAAAATTGATTTTTTGGTGCACATTTTGCTAAATATCGGACGAAACTACATATGGGAGCTAAATCGAAATATAAATCGATATAAAAAAAGAAAAAAAATCAGACATCAATCTTGACCTAATTTTGTCTGAAGCTGACAAATATTGACTTTGGTGCACCATTTTGTTAAAACGGACGAAAATAGTGAATAGGGGGCACTTTTAAGCAGCGCTCATAAAATCTCGGTTTAAAAATCGCAACCAATTTATATACCCTTTACATTATGTCTTTGTGCATATGTTAGCAATAGGCAAAAGTAAACAAGATATACACACGGTTCCTTTCGAGAATATGCAAAGAATCCCTTTCTAAGTCGATTTATGCACGCCCGTTCGTGTACGCCTGTCTGCCCATATTAAATTGTAAACAAAGTACAGGTCGCATTATGATCCGAATTGGATGAAATTTGACACAGATCACTTATTTGGCTCAATGACGAACGCTATTGGAATTGGAGGATAACGGTTGAGATTTATATATATATATATATATATATAGTTTCGTCCGATTTGATGTAAATGGTATACCAAAACCCAATGTTTATCCGATTGGTATAACATTTTGCACAGAATAGTGAATTACGTACAGATTGATGCGTGCGAAGTTGTTTTGAAATCGGTTCAGAGTTAAATATAGCTCCTATACATAGTTTCAAATTGGGTTGAAAAATGCTCTTAAGGACCCCAAAATACTGAAAATTTGGGAGCAACCTTATATGGGAGCTATGTCCAAACGTGGACCGATATATCACATCATCGAACTTGACCTGCTGCTGACAAAAGACTGTCTGTCCTATACGTATAAGGATGTCATTTTAGGGTGTGGTGTTGTTTACGCTTCAATAGATTTTTGTCGAATTTTCCAACCGATTTGGTTGGAATTTGGTATAATGTGTTCTGGAAGGCTGATTTATGTAGGAATTATATGCGGTAAGTCCATGTTTTATATAACCCCACATAAAAGTTCTGCTTTTTCGGTATTATGTTTTAAGATTTAACCGAATTTCTCATAAATTAATAATATCCTCTTTAAGTTTTCCACCTAGAGCGTCTGTAATTTGGAGCATGAACAGTCCCCCATCAACTTAAGGAATTTTGAATGCACAACACGTTGAGAGGGTATACAAAGTTCGGTAACTGATTTATTACTTGTTTTTAAATATAATGACATTTTCTGTATAATTCCAAATTCCGCGATATAACGATACTCCCAACTTTAGAATGTTTAAAATCACATTCCCAAGCTGATCTTCTATCATTTTTATACCCTTCACCACACTGTGGTACATGGTATTATGTCTTTGTGCATATGTTTGTAACAGGCAAAACAAATCGAGATAGATCAATGGTTCCTTTTGAGAATATGCATAGAATCACTTTCTGAGTCGATTTATGCATGTCAGTCCTTCCGTCCATGCATTTTTGTTAACAAAGTACAGGTCGCATTTATGATCCGATTTTTATGAAATTTATAACAGGTCACTTAATTGGCCCAAGGACGAACCCTATTGAAATTGGGAAGAATCGGTTCAGATTTAGATATACCTCCCATATATATATTCGTCCGATTTATGGTAAATGGTGTACCAAAGTCCCTATATATCTTTGGATTTGCACGAAATTTGGCATATAGAAATGAATTAGGTCTAAAATGATGTATGTTAAGTTTCCTAAAAATCGGTTCAGATTTAGATATAGCTCCCATATATATCTTCGTCCGATTTAAGGTAAATGGTTTACCAAAGTCCCTATATATCTTTCGATTTGCCCGAAGTTTGGCATAGCGTAATGAATTAGGTCTAGAATGACGTGTTTTAATTTTCCTGAAAATCGGTTCAGATTTAGATATAGCCCCATATATATCTTCGTCCGATTTAAGGTAAATGGTGTACCAATGTCCCTATATATCTTTCAATTTGCCCGAAGTTTGGCATAGCGTAATGAATTAGGTTAGAATGATGTGTTAAGTTTCCTGAAAATCGGTTCAGATTTAGATATAGCTCCCATATATATTTTCGTCCGATTTAAGGTAAATGGTGCACCTAAGCCGACGTCTTTTAGGGTACATTTGTAGAATATACTCAAAGTGGTGAAGGGTATCATATAGTCGGCCCAGTCCGACTTTAGTACTTTCCTTACTAATTTATCTATTTTGATAAATAGAAAACCAGTAAGGAAAGTAGAAAAGTAGGACGGAGCCGATACCCTTCACCACTTTGGGTATACTAAACATGACTATTAACATGAAATTGGAGGAAAAAAATATTTGATATTTATCTAAATGTGAATCTACCATAAACATGTCATTCGTTTGTTACAATGGGCTAAAAGTATGTAAATCGACAAATAGCAATACGACATCCGTTGGGCTATGTCTGCACTTCTAGAAAACGCAACTACGTAATTACATGCTCAATTTTGTACGTTGTGCAAAATTTGATGTCAATCTGAGAAACATGAGGAGTTTGATGCAAAATGTACTTAAAATCGGGCGAAAATATATATGGAAGTTATATCCAAATATGAACCGATTTCAACGAAACTTGTCACAGGTTAGCTTATACTAATTTCAGTACGTTTTGTTCCTATCAGCCATATATTGGTTCCTTGGTACGTCAATTACTTATAATATAAGGGAGCTATATCTAAATCTCAACCGACTTTCACGAAACTTGGCACACATCATTCGGGACTAAATTCAGTGCGCTTTGCCAAATTTCGTGCAAATCGATGTATATAGGGACTTTGATCCACCATTTACATGAAATCGGACGAAACTGTATATGGGAGCTATATCTAAATCTGGACCGATCTTCACGAAACATGTCAGATATCACTCTAGGCTCAAATCGGTACGTTGTGCCAAATTTCGTGCAAATCGAAAGATATTTAGGGACCATTTACCTTAAATCGGACGAAAATATATATGGGAGCTATATCTAAATTTGAACCGATTTTTCCCAATTTCAATAGTGTTTGTCCTTGGGTCAAATTCCAATTCGGATAATAAATGCGAACTGTACTTTGTTTAGAAATTAAAATGGGCAGACGGACGGACGGACATGCATAAATCGACTTAGAAAGTGATTTCATGCATATTCTCAAAAGGATCCATGTGTCTATCACGTTTCCTTTTGCCTGTTACCAACATATGCACAAAGACATAATACCCTGTACCACAGTGTGGTGAAGGGTATAAACAACTTTGAAATAATGTAGGAACTTAGACGGCTTTAAAAAAAGTAGGTCTTCCTATGACGTGATCCAGTCGTATTCAATAAATATCATAATATCTTCGATATTGACGATATTCATACATACCAATTACAGTTATTCAAACTCCAAAAATATATCCCAAAAATTACATTTATTATTATTTACACAAAATGTTGGCCATTAAAATCATTTGTAAGGACCAGGGATGGTCCGTAAGACGAATTTTTAGGTTTTCGACCGTCAAAAAGGTGTAAACGTCGAAAACGTCATATACCTGTATAAAATGTAATAAATGTAGTAAACGTCGTTTATTTCAATATTATCAGCATATAAAGTTATTTTCAAGAATATATATTATTTTTACATATATCTGACTATTCCTTGCTAGAACTGATACAAATTTCTAAATTTTTTTGAGAAAAAAATTTTCAAATTTTTTATGGATTTGAGTAAAGCATGCGTAATTTCCAAATTGATTAAAGGAAATAGCTATTTTGTCAAAAACCTAATGGATTTGGGTAGGTTTTCGACGTTTCTGACGTATGTATTATACGTCGGAAATGTATGACATTTAAGTCACTGTTTCTGACAGACCATCTCTGGTAAGGACAAACACACGAAAAAAGGGGGAGCCGTGAACGCATCAAAGGGATACAAATGAATCTATTAAGGCTGAATATAAACACGCACCAAACTAAGTGCATTCATACAAATGAGTACATATGTTTGAGTTTACCCTTCCAAAAAAGTACCAACTACCAGTCAATGTACATACATAGGAGTGGGTGAACACGGAGTGGGTGGACTGCACAAACACTCATTCGCATTTTTATATTGGTGTATAATTTATTTTTGTATGCTCTGTTTGCATTTACACTAATAAATGTATAATTTTATTTTCATGTTTTCATTTTGGTTTAATTTCTCTCTACTTTTTTTTTGTTTTTTGGTTCCAGTCAACATATTTGTTATTATTGTTTTTTTGCTTTTTATTATTTTGTACAAATAACCATTTGTACAGCAGCTGGTCTAGTAGTAGTTGTTTGTGTGGGTGCATGTGATATTTGCCTTGCCTGAATGCAAGTAAATGTATGTTTGTCATTTACTTCAATTAGTTTTATTGTTTATTTGTTGAATATGAATTTGTTTTGTAACTTCACATACAAAGTACAGAATACAAATACACTATGTGTTCGTATATACATGTAAGTTTTAAATGCAAATATACAAGCAAATAATATTTTATTTGTGTAGTAATAACATATGTATGTATAATTACACACACAGTCGTGGAACGTTAATGAGGAAGGGAATTCAAATAAAGTGTAGTGTGTAGTTTAAAAATAAATAGCCAAATCGTCGTGTAATATCGTCAACATAGCTCCAAATATTTATGGGAAGACCTTTGTATACCTAACATTAGGTGGGACAATTTTATGTACCAAATTATGGACATATAATGGAAATTTCACCCGAGGAGGTTTTACTTCCTAATTATTCGAAATGTGAAACTACAGCAAATTTTGATCCTAAAAACAGCTATTACCTTAAAAATTCATAAAATAGGACGGGATCGCCATATAAGGTTATATGATTCGATGTAGATAAAATATTCCACAGACCGTTCTACACTTAATTCGGACACTTCCACCACATGTTGTGCACGGAAGCGATGCCATTATGTTCTTTGGATCAGGTACCAGAAAAAGTGGACCGTAATTCGCCATTTTCAAATTTGATATAAGTTACGGAAGAAATATTACGATGTGCACAGTTTTCTTGATATTGAATTAAACAATGTTCACAATGTTGACCGTTTTTGAGAATGTAGCAGGGGAGTATGGACCGTTGGGTCCCATCTTCTGTCTCGATTTGGAGTTAGTAAAAATACTACATTCCGTTCGCTTGATATTGGATTAAAAATATATCCAAAATTGTGATACTCTTTGTGGGAGGGAAGGGCGAAGTATGCCAAAGGGTCCATCTGATCTAAACATGATCTGGGCTTGGTAAACATATCACTATGTGCAAAGCTAGAATTCAATTGGGATGTTTTGATCGTTCCATATGAGATTTACACTTTTTCAAACAGTCCATCCTTTGTGAGAGAGATAATAGAAGGAATGGGCCGAAAAGTTACATCTTCAAAAATTAGGCAGGGTTTTTTATACCCTCAAACAGAGTATATTAAATTTGTTTTTCCGTTTGAATAGAGTGAAGATTTAGACATGTTCGCCTGTCTGTTGTAAACACTTAAGCCTTTAAACGAATTGAGATAGATCGCTAAAAATTTGCATAGTGTTGTATTTTTGTCTGCGGCCAGGTCAAGATCGAAGAGTTTTCGAGCGCGATTTTCAACTTAATTCGCTGTAATTTGGTTCTTATTGTAAATTTTCCTACAATAAATTATCAATATTGGGCCACTTTTTAGGGAAGCCCCCATATAATACTATATCCCAAAAGTTTGATAAATTGGGTAGCTTGAGTACATGTTTTCAACAATTTGGAAGAAAATTACCTATAACCAGTAAAATTTACCTATAACCAGTAAGGAAAGTAGTAAAGTCGGACTGGGCCGGCTATATGATACCCTTCACCACTTTGGGGATATTCTACATATGTATCTTTTCGAAGGAACATTGACATGAAAATGAACGAACTTAAAAATGCGATCTTTATCTATAAGTAAACCGACTAACATCAATCCTTACACATGTCATTCTGCAATCTATTCCATACTTTGTAAATAGACTTTAAGCAAACTTTACACAAGCTATTTGGTATGCTTCACTGTTTAAAATGTAATATCAATCAAGCACCCATTGATTATTTGGTTTACAATCAACATTAATAGGTCGAAATTATATATGGAAGCTATTCTATATCTAAACCGATTTGAAGGAAACTTGGCCGATATTAATTTATATTAATTTCAGTACGTTTTGGCAATTCCTCTTAGCTATGGGTCTTTAGTACACCATTTACTTAAAATCGGACGAAAGTATATATAGGAGCTATATGTAAATCTGAACCAATTTCAAGAAAACTTGACACACGAAAGGTTATAGTAACTTCAGTATATTGTACAAAATTGTGGGTGGGTCGGCCAATCTTTGGTTCTTTAGTGCACAATTTACATTAAATCGGACGAAAATATATATAGTGAAGCTATATCTAAATCTGAACCGATTTTCTCGAAACTTGACACAAATCATTCAGGACCTAATTCACTACTCTGTGCCTAATTTCGTGTATCGAAAGACTTTGGTGCCCCATTTACCTTAAATCGGACGAAAATATATATGGGAGCTATATCTAAATCTGAACCGATTTTCCTAATTTCAATAGGGTTCGTCCTTGGGCCAAATAAGTGACTTGTGCCCATGGTTTCTTTTGAGAATATGCATAGAATCACTTTCTGAGTCGATTTATGCATGTCCGTCCGTCCGTCCATGTATTTTTGTGAACAGAGTGCAGATCGCATTTATCATCCGATTTGGATGAAATTTGGCACAGTTCACTTATTTGGCCCAAGGACGAACCCTATTGAAAATCGGTTCAGATGTAGATATAGCTGATGCGCCAAACTCCCAATATTTGTCTGATTGTGTATGAGATTTTTTTAATTGGTTCAAATATCTATCTAGATAGTAGTCCCCAATAACATCATGTTTTCTAGTCGAACTCGCTCTAATTTAATTTTTGAAATTCACGTCGGGTATCAAATTATCAATGTCAATTCCATACAACGGTACCATCCCATTTTCGGGTTTTTGAGGACTTTAGCCGCATTTTCACAACGATGTGGCTGTAATTTGGTGTAAAGGGTTCTGGAAGCCTATATATATAGAAAATGTGTTGGCTTGGCCTCAATAAAAGATTATATCAACATAATCAGTGTTTTAGGTTTTAGACTGATTTTCCTATTAGACTGTCTGTAATTTATATTCCGGGATATTTGAGGGCAAAACAAATGCGGAAAATTGTCTATATATAGTATTCGTAAAGAGTAAATTCGGGTAATGTGGACTATGCGTCTAACCTGGACAGCTCCTTTTTCGGTATTAATAATATTTTTACCGAATTTGCCCATGTCTATAATTTGACATATCGGAATAAAGAAAATAAAGTAAAAAACAATAAAGTAAACAAGTCTCATTTAGTTTTCGTTGTACTCATGTTCCAACTTGAATGTCTGTAATTTACAACAATAACATTGTCCCCATATAAAGTTTCCGATCGGCTTAAGGAATTTTGAATACACACCACGTGGTGAATGGTATAAAATGTTCGTCCCAGCAAGAACTCAGCGAAGTTTTTATACCCTTCACCACACTGTGGTACAGAGTATTGTGTCTTTGTGCATATATTTATATCAGGCAAAAAACAAGATAGACCCATCGTTCATTTTGAGAATACGCATATAATTATTTTCTGAGTCGATTTATATATGCCCATCCGTCCGGTGAAATGTAGTACAGCTCACATATGTGACCTAAGGACAAACCAGCTTCAGAACCGGTTCAGATTTAGATACATGTCTAATATACATTTCCTTCCGATGCTTAATCAAATTTATGGCTCATTTAATTATAGCCCACCTAACCATTAACCTGTAATATTTATATAGTGAGATTATAAATCATTTTGTGTCATTTTTTTCAGAATATAAATTCTCCTTAATAATTGGACTATTTACTGTATATCTTTATATCAACTGTGCACACACATATGCATGTTTGCATGTGTGCATTTATGCGTTTATGCTTCCATGAATTCCAAGTGTTTCTGTTTATAAAAAAAATAAAAAAAATTATCTCTACCCCCACTACCCGCCTCCTTCCTCCTTTTTCAAAATTATTTAAACAAACTATTGAGCCATTACGAATGCAACCATTCTTACTCTCTCTCACACACACCCTTACATACATTGTAGCATATAACGTAAAATGATTCATAAATATGGTACTAAAGGCACTAAGGAGTAGAAGGAGCACGTGAGTGACCGGCCTTATTGCTCGTGGCAATGGGGTGAGTTCATAACTACAGGCCTTCTTTTTAGCTACACCAGATTACTTTTAATTTACGTGCTCTTAAAAAAAGATAAAAGATATATAAAGAATGGAAACTTACTTCTATGACTGTTTAGCAGCAGGACGATTAGGTGGTTTTGTGTCCTACTTACCCTCCCTTCCTAATCACCAATATTACCTTCCTAGTAAAATTTAAATAGTGATTCCCATTTTCACAGTAACCTCTCTACCTTATTTCACCATGGAATCAAACCAAAGGCTTACTCAAAGCGAGACATAATAAGTTTATTCATATGGAATCCAAATTTTCTTAAAAATATAACACTAGATTTCATTTAAATGTGTTTAAATAAATATATATTAATTAATTGTTTTAAAGGAAAAATAAACCTATGCCTATAAAATCTAAATGCATCATAATTTTTAAGAGATCAATTATATTTAACAATATAAAAAAAATAATTTAAAAAAAACTAATTTAAATATATTTATACTTCGCTGTGGTTACATTTGTTATAAAATTCAAAATAATGTAAACCACCTTAATGTAAAAATGCCAGCAGCAGATACAAATAAAAATAAGATGATCGAGAACAACCAACAAATAAAAAAAACAATGTCTCTCACATAAAAAACCATACAATCAATATTATAAATTAAGAGAATGTAATAGTTTATCACTTACTCTTTTTTTTTTTGTTTTGCTTACTCCCACGCCGAAAGATCTTTCGATGAGGTTGGCTGTTTTGAAGGTAGTTGATGTTGAGAGAAGTTCAGTTATAATATACATTGGGTGCTCGATCAGCAACAATGTTGCGAAATGTCTGGCAACTTATCACCTGCAACACGCTAGCAAATTACACGCTTAGCATAGTAAGATACATATATCCAGCAACATTTAAGTAAAGACCACAACCCACTATTTTCTTCTTTAATAATTTAATGTTATATACATACATATATCAGTAAATGTTATGTATGTAATCACTATTGTATAGTGGAGTTGTGTTCTCAACAATGCTGTTGGAATTTTAGTAAAGAAAAAAAAATGTGCTAATAATATCCAATGTAAATTACACAGGGCAACAAAATTTTAGGCAAATAGATTACAAATCCCTCGAGTAATAAAATGAATGCAAGAAAAATTAATTTAAGGTTATATATGCTCACATAGGTTTTAGTATGCTAAAATTTAAACTTTTTGGTATTATGAAATTTCGAAATTTTCGAAAAAAAAATGAAGGTATGATCTTTCACACATTTACCAAGGGATTTGCACTCTTTTTGCCTAAATTTTCAGCACTCACTAAATAAACGTATTTATACTTAAATGTAATTTTTTTCGTTTCGGTAGAATGGCTCCTCACAGCATATGGGTGTTGTTGCAGTATACAGCAGAATGGGTTTGGTATGGGTGAATAAAAAAATTTATTTCACGTGATGATATTCACTAGCTGGCTTATTTCAAAATATGTTCCATAATTATGAAATTGGCTTCGAGATGACAAGGAACCTCAAATATTGCTTTCAGCTCTTTTTAATTGCAATATAAGCAAATTTTCTGTCTGCCACAGAGTTTTGTTCACAGAAATAGGTTTATTTGATGGCTGATCACTTTCAATGCTTGCACAATAATTGACTGAGACAACTAATGATCAGACGGTTGTGTGTGAGGCCTGCGATTGTTTAGCAAAACCAGTATTTTATTGGTTTGATATTCTCTGCTATGTTTTTGTAAATGATGAGATATAACAGTGGTTGGTGCCAAACTAATAAAAAGAAACAAGCAAAAATTAGATCTCAATTAAATTTAGATCTATGAGAAAACAAAATTCTTACCGCTTGGCGAAATGGCACCAAATATAAAATTTATAGGATTTTTTTAATTCTTTTAAAGGAAAAGAATAACGAGATCTTGAAAAATCTCAAAAATTATGTTTGCTCTTTTTTTTCATTTTAAGAAATCCAATGTCGTTTTAAGAAATCTAAACATGTTAAAAATCAATCAGAATGAAGCCTAAAGATTTTTTCTGAAAATGAACTTACCAATTATATTTGAAATCGTTGGTAGTAGATATTTTATATAAAAACTTAATGTGTACTTTGCTTTTCAATAGAATTTTATATGACTTCAAAGAACTGAAAGCGTGAACGGCTTGCGACAAAATGGCCGAGAAATCGGATTCATGCAGTCAGGAAGTTTTAACCGCAAGTTTTTGGTGAAGAATAAAAAGGCCAATGAAAATGGTGCAAGTACCCAGAGATTAATAACTAGTCCGTGCGGCATGTTTAAAGCTTCAAATACAGGTGGCGTTAAAGATAGTGACCAGTACACACATCAACGTTTGAATAAAAAAAAAATTTTATGTATCATTAAAATAAAAGAAAATATTGATGGCAAGCACCATATTACAATCCCCCCGACCAAAATCAGACTTCGGGGAGGAATCGGATACCCGAAGCTGATCAGCTTGCCAAAAGGAACACTGACAAACTATACCTATTGGCGAATATCTTTTGAATGGTATGTGCCTACCAGATTTCCCTTTAGGTCTTCCAGTTCATAATACGAATTCCCAATCCGTTTTCTTATTCTCGACTTTACAAAAGTTGGGGCTAACTTGGAATTGTAGCCTTGTTCGAATGAGCTTTGCTTAAAGTTTCGCCTGAAAACCTCCTGCCCTTCTCTGTAAGAAACATCTCGAGAGCGTAAATTGTATACTTTTTCATTTCTGGAGAATTGTTTACTCATTAATTCAGATGCTCGTTTCGATATTATTTCCCTTGAGTCATTTTTGCTGAACCTAACTGTACGATCTTCCAACATTTCCAACTGCCTGAGCAAAGGGTAGGTGGAACCATTAGTTATCATGTTTTGTCCAAAGGTAAGGTAGTACGGACTGGTACCTATGGCAGAATGGAAGGAAGAACGCAAGGAACAACATATGCTACTGAGACACTCATCCCAATTCTTCTGGTTCGGGTCAACATAAGATTTAATACCAGCCAGAACCGATCTATTAACCCTTTCGGAGGCGTTTGATTGCGGCGCATGTACTGCGGTGTAGATATGTTGTATGCCATAGCGTTTCAAAAGTTGATTAAAAATATTTGATCGGAACTGCGATCCATTATCAGACACAATGGACTCAGGGACCCCAAAGGTATGGAAGAGATCATTTTCCATGTACTTCGTTATTACCTCGGCAGTAAATTTCTTAACGGGCTTCAGAAAGGGAAATTTAGAATAGTGATCAAGCACTATAAAAATTCCAATATGACCCGATCTTGACCTTGGGTATGGACCAAGGAAGTCAACATACAATTTTTGGAAAAATCGACAAGTTTCCGAGACTTTCCCCATTGGAGTCCTGAGAACGGTATTGGGGTGCTTTGTCGACTTGCAGATATCACAATTATTCACGTATTCCTTTACGTCAGCTGCCAAATTAGGCCAAAAATAATATTTTCGAATGTTCCATAAAGTCTTATTTATCCCACCATGCGAAGACAAAGGGTGATCATGAGCTTTTTCTAAGACTTCAGGCACCAACTCCCTAGGTATCCATAATTTCCAGGCTAGGTCATCATATACTTGATACCCGGTAGCATGTTCCGTACGGCGATATAATAACCCATCTATAATTTTAAGATCTGGCAAATTATCCAGATTCTTCTCGATTTTTCCCAGAAGTTCAACATAATCTTTAGACTGAAAATGTGGAGATTTCATATCCACAAATAATCCACAGTCCTTCTCCATCACAGACACGCTGCACAGAGCAGACAGGTCCTCCGAATTGGCCCTTGAAAGAGTATCAGGGACTATGTTTAGACTACCACGTCTATGCTGAATGCTAAATTTGTATCCCTGCAGTTTTAAAGCCCATCGAGACAGCCTTGTACTCAGATCCGTCTGGGACATGAGCCACTTCAATGACGCATGGTCAGTGATTATAGTGAACTCATGTCCTTCGACATAGGGTCTGAATTTTTTAACACTTAGCATTGCTGCTAAGCATTCTTGTTCGGTAACTGAATAATTGCGTTGGGCTTTGTTGAGTTTCTTCGACATAAAGGCGATAGGAACCTCTTCACCCTCCGCATTCTTCTGTACCAATACGCTTCCTATTCCTGTCCTGCTAGCATCACAGTGTATATAAAACGGCTGTGAAAAGTTTGGGCTGTGCAGGACAGGGGCTGAACTCAATTTGGACTTTAAAACCTCGAAGGCATTTTGAGCCTCATCGGTCCATACAAATTTTCTTTTACCTTGTAGCAGATCAGTCATAGGTGTGGTAGTGGCTGCATAATCCCTAATAAACTTACGGTACCAACCCGTCATACCCAAAAATCTGCGCAACTGCTTAATCGACCGAGGAGAGGGAAATTCAGTTATAGCCGAAACCTTTTCCGGGTCCGTACGAACAACGCCGTTCCCCACAATATGACCCAAGTATTTTACCTCGGGGACACAAAAGTGGCTTTTCTCAACATTTATGGTGAGACCGGATTCCCGAATTTTTCTAGCCACTCGTCTGAGCACATCGAGATGCCTCTCGAAGGATTCCGATATGATCAGAAGGTCATCAAGGTAGACTAGCACTTCCGCCCTAAGGTCCGGTGGTATCACTTTATCCATTAGTCGGGACATGGTCTGCGGGGCATTGCATAACCCGAATGGCATGACCTTGAAGTGATAAAGGGGCCTTCCCGGGACGGTAAATGCAGTCTTCTCCCGAGACTTCTGATCCAAAGGAATTTGCCAAAAGGCATCCTTCAGGTCTAAACTCGTAATATATTTGGCCTTTGGTAGTCTACTTAATATGCCGTCAATATGAGGGAGAGGATAGGCATCTCCTACAGTAACAGAATTTACCTTCCTGCTATCCAAACACAGTCTATTTTTGCCCGGTTTCCTATGAAGGACAACCGGTGAGGACCAAGGGCTGTTAGATTCCTCGATCACATCCAAAGCTATCATCCTATCCAGTTCTTCGTAAATCAATTTTTCTATTGCCGGGGACACCGGAAAATGCCGCTGCTTTATGGGTTTAGCATCACCCGTATCAATTGTGTGGCAGAGAACATCTGTTCTTCCAAGTCCTTCTTTAGAATAGGATGGAAATTGGCTGATGACCAGGTCTAGCTGTTGCTTTTGGATGGAAGAAAGAGGAATCTGGTCAGAAAGCTCTGATACTCCAGACCCTAATTTAGCGGAATTGCGCTGAAATTCAGGTGGTAGCAAATTAAATTTTTCCCAGAAGTCTATTCCGAGAAAGAGATCTCTGTCCAGACTGGGTATAATAAAAATAGTTATAGGCATTTTCATGTCTTTAAAAGTTATTAACGTATCTACAAGTCCGACCACATCCTGTCTACTACCATCAGCAGTTCGAACTGCCGATTGGAATTTTTTAAAGGGTACCTTTGAATCTAAAAATCTCTGTGCTGCTCCCGCTCCTATGCAACTAATAGATGCTCCAGTGTCTAAAAGACCCAGCATTTTATGACCAAATAGCTCAACCTCGGCATATGGTCTCACGTCGGATGGATTATCCAAAATTGAACATACTAATTTTCGTCGGAAATTTTTAACATGTTTCCAATATGACTTCATTCGGTTAGCAGATCGAGATGTTTTAGGACTTTTCTCACCAAAAATTTTGTCCCTTGCAATTTTATATTCCTTTATACGGATGTGCAGTGGCTTAAATCGAAGAAGAGGTTTAGAATCTAAACTGGGAATTAGGTCAGAAGGAGGATTACATTTTATGGTGTCACAATTGGTTGTATCATTATATGGTATAGCTGGTTCATTGGCGGAAATGATGTTGTTAGTGTGCCTTTTTAATACTTTTATTCCAGATTTGTCAGTCTGGAGGAGATTGCTGCACTCTTCGGTGCATTCATTTTCAAGTTTTTTGACTTGCACGCAACACAGTTTGGTTTATAGGTGTCAGGAGCACCACACCCATAACAAAAAATAGTACGATCAGAAAGGCAATCTTGGTAACGATGTCCATTCTTCTGACAGTTCCAACACACTAAGTTTATAGCAGATATTTCTTCTGTAGGCAAATCTTGGCTTTCTAATAAATCCACCCCTTCGACGTCAACCTCCGAGACTCTTTTTGAAATAGGCTTTGTAACCGCAAATCCGTGTCTTCTACGCATGTCCTGCATAAAAAACTCACGGCGACGGCAAGTATCCCTAAGAAGTTGCAATGATTTTATATCTAAATTAAGAATCTCGTGTTGTATCTCTGGGAGAAGATTTCTACGAAGAATCTCTACTAAAATATTTTCAGAAAGGGGGGTCTGTAGACGATCTGTGAGAGCGACTATTGAATCGTAGAAACAATCAAATGGCTCATTTGGCTTCTGTTTCCGCTCTCTTATCAGTTCTCGAATGTCAATATCAGTTCGGGAATCCTGATATTGTTCTCGGAGAGCTCTACACAGCTCAGTCCAACGTATGGTATTTACCGAACGATGGTACCGCCAAAACCAATCGTTGGCTTTCCCATCGAACAAGGAACTTGCATTTCCGCACAATATATCAAAGTTTCCCTGCAAGGTCTGAGCAGTCAATGCTTCAACCCTATAAATAAAATTCTCCACAGACAACCCATTTAGTCCACCATTAAATTTTAGCTTCCAATTGGACATGACCTGCAGTACTTTATCAGGACGTGATAGAAGTTCTGAGGAAGAATTTCCAAATCCGGAGATATTTAAACCCGAGTTAACATTGCTCGGAGGTGGTCTGTTGGAAGTAGTATTATTTTGACCATTGTGAGTTGTTATACCGAACAACTCTCTAAATGTTCGATCCTCAACTGCAGGAAGTGTCTGCATCTGTTGAGGCGATGCAACTGGTTGTCGGGGCAGGGTACGAGGAGAGTTATTGGACATAAGTCTGGCCATACTGGAGGCAATGTTCCTCTCAATAAGTTCTGACATCTGGGCACTAAATGTGGACAATTGGGATGTAACAATTGATGTCACTAATTCCTGAATTCCTTCAGTAGATGTGGTATTAGTGGTTGGTACAGTAGCAGATGTATTAGGTACACTTTGAGTTGCAGTAGAAGTTTCAGATGCGGGATTGGTTACACCTCGAGATTGCGACCTAGTCTTATATTGGGTCTTACTTTGAACCTGTGGCTCAGCTGATATTCTGGTGTTGCAAATAGGACAGAAAGGCCTAGTCTTAATGCACACATCCAGACAAGACTTATGAAAAATGTGATTACAGGATGTTTTCTGCAAAACTGAACTTGATAAAATGTCCTCCCCACATGCTTGACAAGTAGGGTGAGGATCCCCTTCAGGAGGCAAGGATTTGTCAGCAGTGTTTGTTGCCATAACGAAACACCAAATGTGAACGGTACCAAAAAAAATCTAAATTGCTTTAGACTAACAAAACGGACTAGATTAGTTATATTTCAGCTAGAAAAAAAATCAATCTGATCATGATTGAGCCAAACAAACAAAATCTCATAACAATTCCCAAAAAAAAATCAGATTAGAATATTCAAAAGAACAAATTTAAATTTGGAAGAAAAAATATATAAAACTTTGGAAATAATGAAAACCAAATAATAAGGTAATTTTGAAAGTATTTGTATACAGAAAATATTATTGGAACATATGAAATACATATGGAAACAAATGTTTCATGAAGATTTGAAACTGTAAAACCAAAAGTATAAAAGTTCAAAATTATTTTTTTTTAATGTATGGAAGCTCTGCTGAGATAATTTTCTACCAAAACTATTAAATCTTCAATGCAATATTTGTTTCGAATTATCTCTAATATTAATTTTTTTTATATTTTTTTAAATAGAATATAGTGTTGAGTTGAGATATTGAAATTGAAAATATATAGAATAGGTTGATTCCATAGCTTTTAGGTGAGATTGGTTACTGAAAGATAAAACAGTCATCGAAGAGAATAGAAATTTGAAATAGATGTAGTATAGGTAAAGATTTGGAAATACAAGCAGGAATGGAAACAAATCATGCTCCATTATTCCTAATCTTGTTAAGATCAACATTAGTTATCCTGTTTCGTGTTGTGGTCAGATCCAGTATATTAAACCAGATTCAGCATTCCATCCAAACTGAAACCAGAATTAATAATGTTTTAAAAGATACATAGAAGGGAGATTTCCCAAAAACCTGGTAAAGAAGAAATGATATTAAAATCTTGATTCGTCTAAAGTCCAAATGTTTTAGGTAGTCTCTAAAATAACAATAGATATGGAAAATAGGGAAAAGAAAAGTTGAAAAATCAAGTTAATTGGTGAAGCCGAACAATAGATCTGGAAATTTTCTCAAATATAGTAATGATCCAAAGATGTTGTGTTTGTTATTTAACAAGTTGCTCGGGCCCCACGTTGGGCGCCAAAATTAATCTATAATGTAGCATATAACGTAAAATGATTTATAAATATGGTACTAAAGGCACTAAGGAGTAGAAGGAGCACGTGAGTGACCGGCCTTATTGCTCGTGGCAATGGGGTGAGTTCATAACTACAGGCCTTCTTTTTAGCTACACCAGATTACTTTAATTTACGTGCTCTTAAAAATAGATAAAAGATATATAGAGAATGGAAACTTACTTCTATGACTGTTTAGCAGCAGGACGATTAGGTGGTTTTGTGTCCTACTTACCCTCCCTTCCTAATCACCAATATTACCTTCCTAGTAAAATTTAAATAGTGATTCCCATTTTCACAGTAACCTTTCTACCTTATTTCACCATGGAATCAAACCAAAGGCTTACTCAAAGCGAGACATAATAAGTTTATTCATATGGAATCCAAATTTTCTTAAAAATATAACACTAGATTTCATTTAAATGTATTTAAACAAATATATAAATTAATTAATTGTTTTAAAGGAAATAACAAACCTATGCCTATAAAATCTAAATGCATCATAATTTTTAAGAGCTCAATTATACATAACAATATAAAAAATATAATTTAAACAAAGTAACTAATTTGAATATATTTATACTTCGCTGTGGTTACATTTGTTATAAAATTCAAAATAATGTAAACCACCTTAATGTAAAAATGCCAGCAGCAGATACAAATAAAAATAAGATGATCGAGAACAACCAACAAATAAGAAAAAAAAACAATGTCTCTCACACAAAAAAAACTATACAATCAATATTATAAATTAAGAGAATTTATCACTTACTCGTTTTGCTTACTCCCACGCCGAAAGATCTTTCGATGAGGTTGGCTGTTTTGAAGGTAGTTGGTGTTGAGAGAAGTTCAGTTATAATATACATTGGGTGCTCGATCAGCAACAATGTTGCGAAATGTCTGGCAACTTATCACCTGCAACACGCTAGCAAATTACACGCTTAGCATAGTAAGATACATATATCCAGCAACATTTAAGTAAAGACCACAACCCACTATTTTCTTCTTTAATAATTTAATGTTATATACATACATATATCAGTAAATGTTATGTATGTAATCACTATTGTATAGTGGAGTTGTGTTCTCAACAATGCTGTTGGAATTTTAGTAAAGAAAAAAAAAAAAAAAAAATGTGCTAATAATATTCAATGTAAATTACACAGGGCAACAAAATTTTAGGCAAATAGATTACAAATCCCTCGAGTAATAAAATGAAGGCAAGAAAAATTAATTTAAGGTTATATATGCTCATATAGGTTTTAGTATGCTAAAATTTAAACTTTTTGCTATTATTCATAATTTCGAAAAAAAATGAAGGTATGATCTTTCACACATTTAACAAGGGATTTGCACTCTTTTTGCCTACATTTTCAGCACTCACTAAATAAATATATTTATACTTAAATGTAATTTTTCTTTCGGTAGAATCGCTCCTCTCAACATATGGGTGTTGTTGCAGTATACAGCAGAATCCTTCTTTTGGTATTGGAGAATAAAAAATTACTTTACGTGATGTTATCGAATTGTTGGCTTATTTGAAAACATATTCCATTATTTGACACTTAGCTTCGAGATAACATCAGATATTGCTTCCAGCTCTTTTTAATTGCAATAAGGCAAATTTTCTGTCCGATACAGAGTTTTGTTCACAGAAATATTTTTTTCCGTTTGACTGAGACAACTAATGATCAGACGGTTGTGTGTGAGGCCTGTGATTGTTTAGCAAAACCAGTATTTTATTGGTTTGATATTCTCTGCTATGTTTTTCTAAACGATGAGATATAACAGTGTTTGGTGCCAAACTAATAAAAAGAAAGAAGCAAAGATTAGCTCTCAATTAAATTGAGATCTATGAGAAAACAAAATTCTTACCGCTTAGCGAAATGGCACCAAATACAAAATTTATAGAATTTTGTAATTCTTTTAAAGGAAAAGAATAACGAGATCTTGAAAAATCTCCAAAATTGAGTTTGCTCTTTTTTCCCTTTATGTTAAAAAAAATTAATTTAGCAGAGTAATCCAATGTCGTTTAAAGCAATCTAAACGTGAGAAAAATCTGTCAGAATAAGACCTAAATATTTTTTCCGAAAATGAACTTACCAATTATATTAGAATTGGTTGGTATTAGATATTTTATATAAAAAAATAATGTGTACTTTGCTTTTCAATAGAATTTTATATGAATTTAAAGAACTGAAAGCGTGAACGGCTTGCGACAAAATGGCCGAGAAATCGGATTCATGCAGTCAGGAAGTTTTAACCGCAAGTTTTTGGTGAAGAATAAAAAGGCCAATGAAAATGGTGCAAGTACCCAGAGATTAATAACTAGTCCGTGCGGCATGTTTAAAGCTTCAAATACAGGTGGCGTTAAAGATAGTGACCAGTACACACATCAACGTTTGAATAAAAAAAAAATTTATGTATCATTAAAATAAAAGAAAATATTGATGGCAAGCACCATATTACAAGGTAAACATAAGTAAATGGTTTTTATAGGGGATAAAATAAAACACAGAAAATATTGAAAAAAACAGAAGTTTGGGAAAAATATTTTTGAAAAAATATTTTTGAAATTGAAAAAAATATTTTTAAAAACCCACGCCTTTGAAAAAGTGTTAGTGTTTTAAAAAATCCACTTCTGATATTGGACATTCGAAAAAATATTTTCTTTTAATTATAAAAAAATATTTATTTTTTTGAAAATTATTCTATTGCATTTTGTTTGTGTGTGCGTAACTCAAGACATTTAAATAAAAAAATACTCGTTGTTTCCTAATCGAAATCAATGTGATTTTCCAAATCGGCAAACATTTTATCCTTAATACGTGGTTTGGGATCTTCCTTAATTTCCGTGGGCACTGCACCAGCTTGTCCCAACATAAATTCCAATTCATCTTGTGTCAGTTTGTCACCTCTCAACTCCAATGGGCCAACATATTGTTTTCTCAGCTGTCCCTCAAAGTAAACAAACACCGTGGGGCAATTCTTTTCGGGGAAATTGGGTATACATGTGGTGGCAACAGAACGCAGGAATTTCGTTTGAGGATAACGTGCAGCCAATGCTTGCATATGATGATGAATGAGCGAACACAGTGGTACACCATTAGCATAGAGATGCAATACCACCCAAATACCCTCACCCGCCTTGGTCACCTCATCGACATAATCACAGCCAGCTATCTCACGTACTGTACCAAATTTAGCCTTTTCGGCGAATGCTCTCATTTCGGCCATACGTTGTTGACGATACCGTTCGAGGACTTCTTCATCTTCGGAATCTTCCAGTTCATCTAATTCGTCGAGGTTCATGTCTTCCACATTTTTACGACCATCAGCAAGGTCGGTACGTTTTTTTATGGTTTCATCGATCATGGCTTGAATTTGGTCCTCGGTAATTTCGGCCTCCTTGGGTTTTTGGGGTATAATGCCTTTAGCACGCAAGACATCATTCCATTCAGTATCTTCATCGTAATTGGGTTCCTAGAAAATATGATACAAATATTTAGAATACATACATATTGTGAAAGCATTGCACATTGCTTTTTTGTTTATTTTTAGTTCTTTTTATAGTCATTGTTGTTGTTGTTTATTGCTCAACAGTGGTATTCATTCCATATATGGACAATTAGAACCATCATATCTCATTTGTTTACAGCTGTTGTTTGTTTTCGGAAAATCTCACATAAACTTACCATTTTTATTGTATTTGTTTATGAATTAATTGAAAAAATACTTTAAATTTTAATATCTATATAGATATTTAAGAATATTTATGAATTATTGTCTGTGGGAGGTGACTAATCCTCCCCACTATGAAAAGAAATGCCAACCGCAAAGTTAGTTGGCAACGTATACGTAACGGTGACGTACGTAGTGTGTAGTAATTAATGAAAATATGCAAATATGAAGAATAGAATCAAAGAAATGAATTATTATCATCGTTAAAAATTGTCGTGAAAGATCTTGCTTTTCTTTTTTCGGATGTATATATGCTTGCTATGAATATCAGGAAGTAATACAACTGTAGCAGGGGGATTTTTAGCCTGTATACCGCCCTCTAAGAATAAAAAATGCCGTGTAAACCTGTTTGTGTTTTAATAAAATTTGTAAATAACTTCCAGCAAATGGACCACCGTGGGACATATCGCCGTATTGACGTTTTTCTCCACTGACATTACAGACTCGTGGGACATCGGCTGCCAAGGCTTAAACGGCATATACATTAGAACTATTTACCGGGTTAATCTACTTTATGAGGATTTATTTGACATATGTGCAAAGGAATTGACAATTGAAACCCACTAGGTTAAGGAAATCCGGTTAAATGAAAACGTACTATTAGTTCTTGAGTTTAACTATAATATAAATCTCAGTAGCAAATTTTCAAAGAAAGCATCCTCTGGTGTCAGCTCTTTAGCTTCATTTTGTCTGCTTTTTTAAGACATTATGAAAAATGAAATAACAGAAATCAATAACGTCTATGGTAACGCCTTGACGCTTTGGGGTTTAGTTAATTGCGATTGGCAACGCAGTCTGGCAAACAATATACACCACAACTAAAAGCGCTCCAAAATTGTATTTTTATTAATTTTAACCGAATAAATCAAAAAGCGAAATTGCGGGGGCTTGCAAAGCTGAGCTAATTGGTGTTATTGTGATATTTTAAGAAATTAATCCTTAGTAATAGTCATAATGCAATAATAAGGTGATGTATCAAAACAAAATCCTTTTTTTCTGGACCATTTGTCAAATTTATTCTTATGATATTTCACATGGATGGCAACTTGACACATCGAATTCAAGTAGAAATCAATAGGAGGTGTGTCTGGTTACTTTCCCTGCAGGAATTGTCCAGTAACTTCTTTCTGAGAGAGTAAGGTAGTTTTATTCTCTTTTGCAAGAAAAATGCGAAAAGTAAACAGACGGCATCCCTGCAGAAGCTTGCAACTAATCAGCTGATTTGTCAAAACAAACCAATTTGTCCGCCATTATAAAGAATTAAAAGAAAGAAAACACAACCAGTTTAACAAGTTTTTGAAATAAAAAGGAAATAAAATAAAAAAATGAGCAATAAAAGAAAGATAGATTTGATGTGTTCCCCAGAAAAAAAAAGCACAAAAATAAATAAACAAACAATAGAAAACATCTGATTGAATGTCGATGTATGAGAAGAAGAAGAGTTGCAAGAGATTGCAAGAAGAAATTTTTCCAGCAAGAATTTGCAAACTCTCACTGAAAGAACTGTCAAAATTTCTCTCTCCAACCGCTCTCTTTTGCAGAACTTTTGGGTTAACAGACGACTTCCAGTAACAATTTGTAACAATTGTTACAAACTTTAGGGTAACCAGACACACCTAGGTTGACCACATTGTGGGTAGGGAATCATTTTTTTGCATTTTTTGTATATTTTTTTAAAAAATAATTTTGGGAGTCATTAAATATCCGTGGATTATTTTAAATTATATTTATACCCTTCACCACACTGTGGTACAGGGTATTATGTCTTTGTGTATTTGTTTGTAACAGGCAAAATGAAACGAGATAGACACATGGTTCCTTTTGAGAATATGCATAGAATCCCTTTCTGAGTCGATTTACCGTCTGTCCGTCCATGAGCCGTCTGTCGCATTTATGATCCTATTTGGATGAAATTTGGCATAGGTCACTTATTTGGCCCAAGGACGAACCCTATTGAAATTGGGAAAAATCGGTTCAGATTTAGATATAGCTTCCATATATATTTTCGTCCGATTTAATGTATATGGAGCACCAAAGTCCCTATATATCTTTCGATTTGCACGAAATTTGGCACAGTGTAATGAATTAGGTATAGTGTGATGTGTGTTAAGTTTCGTAAAAATCGGTTCAGATTTAGATATAGCTCCCACATATATTTTCGTCCTATTAAATGTAAATGGTGCACCAAAGTCGCTATATATCTTTCGGTTTGCACGAAATTTGACACAGCGGAATGAATTAGGTCTAGAATGATGTGTGAGTTAAGTTTCCTGAAATCGATTCAGATTTAGATATAGCTTCTATGTCTGACCAAATGAAAAATTTAGTATCGACTGCAGAATGACATGTTTATGGATCCTTACTTAATTTTTTTGGATACACTAGAAACGAGAGTGAAATTTAAGAATTTGAAGATTTTTATTTAGTATAGGTTTTTAAAACCCACTTGGATGCTTTTAATTGACAGATTATTAAAGGCTCTCTGCGTTTAATTCGTTGTACAGTGTTGCCAACCATTTGAAATATATGGAAAAATTTGGCACATAATCGATACCTTATTATTGCATCATGAGTAGGGGAGACTGGGGCACCTTCGGCATCGGGGCACCTTCGGCAATCGCGTTTTCGATATGAAGCTCTCACCGTACATCACTAGTTTCGATACATAGGTATCGAATATCGAAATAAATAACTGACACAAAGTTTGAAATTTCTAGCTAATAAACTTATTTGGATACATCGGTTTTTATATTTTTATAGATGTTTCTGTAATATTTCAATTCCATTTCGTAAGTATTTCGCGTATAAAACTTTTTAAATGTTTAAGACAATATTATTAAAAAGTGGTTAACTACGATGTGTATTATTATGGAAATATTTAAAAATATAATGTTTTTACAAAACTGATCGAAAAAAATGAAAAAACTATAAAAAGGACATTCGGGGTACATTCGGCATTTTAAAGTGGGGCACATTCGGCCATATACAGATTGTGCAATATTATTTCCTTAAAATATTTTTGAGTTTGTCTTTAAAACTAATCCTTTAATATGGCTCGAAATTGCATATATAAGATCAAACGTGCTTGTACTGACGAAAATGCGATAGAAAACCCTTATTTCTGATGGTGTGTGCGAGCTTGAGATGTAAAAGTCCGCCGTTAGAAAATAAAGCTCTATAATTCAAACATTGTGTGGCGTATTAAAACCAAATAGAGCCTTTAGAAGATCAGAATTTCAACCAGACTGATAGCGATGACAATTACCCGGCTATGTCTATGTTGCCGAATGTGCCCCATCAAATGCCGAAGCTACCCCGGGTTGGGGCACATTCGGCGAATTTGACTTTTTTTACAAAACTGTAAAATTTTTTAACTAATACTATTTTTTTATATCTTTTTGGTACTATTTTTTATCATTAAGTGTTTGAGGACAATAATAAGCCATAAATTTGTTAAATATGTTGAATAAGTACTGAGATATAGAGCTCTAAAAAAAAAGTGCCGAAGGTGCCCCAGTCTCCCCTACTGCCATTGCACAATAAATAGGTAGCCCAAGTGCGTAATTTCTGCATGGATTCCATGTGAAATGTTGCCAACCATGTGAAATATTATATGGAAAAATTTGACACAGATGGTCAAGACAAAAACAAAGGTTGTTGAGATATATCACCTTATTGCAAACTATGTAAATTGCATAGTTTCTACTTGAATTCGACGTGTTGCCAACCATGCGAAATATTACTAGATAAAATTTGACAGATAATCGAAAAAACAGTTGTTTTGCTTAGATACATACACTCATTATTGCATCATGGTCCCAACTTGGGTTTTTTTTTTAAATTAGTTCTCAAGTCCCAGCTTTTATATTTTATAAATAAATTCTCAAGGACCAACTAACGGAATGGTGACACTTATTGTACTTTTTTTTCTAAAGTAAATTCAAAGAACATTTATTTACATAAAAATACAATATTGAATAATGTAATTATTTTTTTTTTTAATTCAAATCATACAACCACATAAACTAAAACTATATAAAGAAAGAGAGCTTGAAAATTGGTTCCACATTTGTTCCCATTTTTTGTTATTGAAGAAATTATAGAAAAAAATAATCTCTAATGTTTACTTTTGGCATATAGAATATCATTCTGTGATTCGGATTCCTCTTCATGTCAGGAAACTTCCCACACTGTCGATTCCATGGAACGTCGTGGTCGTGAGGCCACCTCTACATGGGCATCCAAACCATCACTGAGTCGGGAAAAACGACGAGCCCAACTGCGACGTGATGCAAATGGACCACTACCTCCGCCGCCGACTCCTCCACTTTCCGTGGTGGGGAATTGTAGGCTGGCATTACTGTGACGACTGCCAGCATCACGAAATACACTCATCAGATCCTGGCTATCCACTTGGGCTCGTTTCATGCCATGTTGATATTTCGCCTCCTTGGCCAGCAGTTGTTCTCGCTGCATTTGGGTCTTAACTTCGGCTGGGATATCGGGTATAATGAACTGCATAACGCCCGTGATGACGAAGACCACGTGCTTCAGGAAATATAAATAAATGAGAAATTTTCTTTGGAGGGAGATTAAAAAATATGACCTTACCTCAAACACCACCACAAATGCCAAGCGAGCCGCAAAAACATGCCAATAGTGAGGACTCAGGCCATAGGGTTCGTAATCTTCAGGACCATTTCTATATAAAAAAAATCATTTTAATTTTTTTTTCATAAACAAAATCTAATCCCTCCCTCCCATTGCTTACCTATAACCCCTGTAATAACATGTATCCGGATCTTTTTCCGTTTTGGCACCCCATTCCTCTTTATAATCCGATGTATTGAACACCGACAGCGAATGTTCGATATAACCCACCAGGGTATTCGATTCGGAGTAGACGAATTTATAGACCATACGTGGTATAAAATCACTGGTATAGGCAATGACAAAGGCATTTGAAACCACCGCGGTATAGGTTATAATCCGCAATATGCCATACCAGGCACCAATATCTTCAACACGTTCGGCTAGCGGTCGTCTGGCCTGAGTTACCATTTTATAGGCATCCAAACGTATCTCGGCAACATTATTGAGCAAAGCGAAAAGGGGAGCCAAAGGGAAGGCTGCCACAAATAGGGTTACAAAGCCATATTGGAGAACTGTAAAGAGAAGGCAAATTAAGGGAATTTAAATGGAATGTTTTTCAGTGAGGATAGGTTTTCAAGTGAGAGGAAAATAACGTTAATTAAATGGGACGTTTTTAGTTGAGGTTAGGATATCAAATGAGAGAGAAATGATGGAATTGAAGTGGAACGTTTTTCGATGAGGATAGGTTTTCAAGCCAAATGGAACGATTTAAATTTAGGGTAGATTAAAAATGGGTAACAAAGCCATATTGGAGAAGAAGAGGAATATTTTTAGGGATTTAAAATGGAACATTTACGTTGAGGGCAGGTTTTCAACTGAGAGGGAAAATAACGGAGTTCAAATGGATCGTTTTTAGTTCAGGTTAGGTTATCAAATGAAAGAAATGATGGAATTAAAATGGAACGTTTTTAGTTGATGGAAGGTTGGAACGCTTTTATTTGAGGGTAGATTAAAAGCGTTCGGTGTGAATTTTCTAAATATGGGTGGATTTTTTAAAAATAAGTTTTAAGGTCCCAGCCTAGGCTACGATTTTTAAGGACCCTAACCCAGGCGTTGAGTTTTTAAGGTCCCAAACTTGGCGTGGATTTTTTAAAAATATTTGTTCAAGCTTTAGAATTTTTTCTAATTGGGCGCCACTTACTCATTTCCAAATATTCATCGAACAGCGCCAACCTTCCCGGATCCTGCATATGATAATCCTGTTCCCAGGCCATGTGCAAATGACTCTCATCCTTGGTGGCCTGTTTATGCTTGCGTTGACGCCACCAATTATAGAATTTCGGAAATAGATATTCCATAAAATTATTCCAGCATTGTTTGCCAACCATAATAATTGCCAACTGAATACACAATTCCGAAAGACACCCTGCCGGATCGCATATATCATTTTTCAAACGAAAGAAGTCACTACGGCGGGCCTGATCATCCCCAGGATAGTCAAAAAACCTGCCCTTAAAGAACGCGATGTAAATCAGCGACGAATAGAAGTTCATAAACTCAAAAAAGAATATTTTGAACGTATACGAATCTTCGTATTCCGTATGGGTACGGGGATTTTCCAAATTCGTCAGACGTATGGCCAGTCGGTGGTAGATCTGAAAGGAGATTTTTTTGTAAATAATCTATAAAAAATTCTATATAAAATCCCTACCCTTGTCAATATCATAATGACCACCAAGTTAATGAGGGCCGCCGTTATTGTGGTAAATAATTTGGCATGTTCATTCACGAAAAATCCCCCACCGCCATAGATCACAGTCACCATGGATATGCGATAGATAATGGTTCCCAAAACGGCTGACAAAACTATTACAATCTGCAAAAAGTGATGGGGTTGGTAAATCAAAGAAGGACCAATTTCTGAGTTGCCAACTCACCATAAAGAATACCGCACTCCCAGTAATAACAAAACGTATCGTTCGACTCCACGTTGACATATATGGTTCTTTTTCTCTGGTCACGGGATTTATACGAAAATTCGTAGCATTCGTTTCAAATTCCGGGCGATTTTCCTCATCCGATTCGACGCTATTCAAATCCCATTCCCAAACAATTACCGATTGTTTTCGTTTCCACAGTTCCAGAAAGGTTGTAGCTAAAAGTTTAAGGTTACCAATCAGGTGTTGCCAATCACTGTCTTCTACATACTCACCCCAAAATGACATGAAAATCGCAAAGAATACCGTTGACGGATTATCGAACAAATAAGTAATCCTCGAAAACAAACATGACTGAGACAACCTCTGATAGCTACAAGCCTTATCACATAGCGGACAGAGTGTAATATTACCCGGTCCCAAATCATTGCAAATCTCCTTACTCGGTGTATTATCTTCTGACTCCAGCGTTGCCAACCCATAAATAAAACATAGGGTACCCACAATCGATGGATATACCAACATTTCCGTATAGAAACCTAGCCAACAAAAGTACAGGGCAATTTTGTCGCCAAAATATTTCCGCACCAAACAAAGTGGTTGCTTTTTATACCATTGTGAGGGATGGGCCCAGGTTTGATAGAGTATTCGACGATCCAAGGAGACGCCACTCGAATGCGGACGATCATAACGTCCTTCGTGCAGGGGGAAACAAGCTAAATAAGTTTTATCATTGAGCAAACGACGTATTCCGCAACGATCACTGTCATCGAAGGGAGTGCGCAGCAGAACCTGCATAACCATCAGGGAACGTTGGGCGCTGGTGAACGAGGTGGCACGATCTTTCACTATGAATCTGTAGGGAAGAAGGATTGTTAATTTTGGAGGATAATTTTCTGTGTGTGTGTGTTTGACTTACTGTTCTTCGGGATTCCCATTAGCTGTGGCAGCCTTGAAGGTCGTCTCTCCCTCCAGCACACTTTTATCCAGCTGAATTCGTTGCGTAAGCTTTTGCCAGACATCTTTCCAATAGATTATGTTGCGGGATACAATGTTCTCTTCGTCCTGACAAGAAAGAGGAAATAAAATAATAATAATAATGGAAGCTGATCAAGAGAATGAAAAAGGACTTCAGGAGAAAATGGACTTCTGGAAAGGACTTCACAGAAAAAACTGGTCTTGTGGTCGGGTTGCGGAGCCGTTTGAAGGAAAGATTGGCAAATGTGCATTGGAAATCATATAACCGAGAAGCTAATGAAGACAATTGCCAATGGTTCAGGTTGGAAGAAGAAATCGGCAGGCAAAGGTGGAGTTTGCGCATATACTGACATAAGCCGTGCACGCTCTCCTAGGTGAGGAGACCTTTAATAGCTTCACAATATAGAATCACGTTTAAAGGTCTTCCCAAAAATCTTCTGAATGCCCTCCAAACACCGAAAGCCCTTTGCTAGTCCTCCTTAAATATAATTTTCAATATTTTCGATTCTCCCCTATTCCACTTACCCATGGTGACTTAACCGAAATCGTTATGAATCTCTTGACGGGCAACTTCAAATTCATAACCTCCGCCAGGCGGGTCTCCAAACGCCAGGGTAAATGTATTTTCAAAAAATAGGTACATTCATTAAACGATTGCGTCTTATCCTCCAGTTCGACTTCGAGACCTTCTTTAATTAGATTTTCCATAAAGTTTTTACGATGATCCCGTTTACGTGATTCTGCTTCGGTCATGACGCCTAAATCCTCCTCTTCCCATGCTAAGACCATATCGATTTTACGACGACCATCACGAAACATTAGCGATTCGGAATCTAAACCTTCACGATCCTGTTTGCTGACACGTCGTGATTGGGTTTCTTCCATGGAGTTACGTTTACTTTCCTTGCGGCTGTTGTTGAAGAAGCTGCCATTCAAACTCGACTCCATGGAGGATTGTTTGGAGTTATTGGTGTTGTTGTTGTTGTTGGTCAGTGACTTTTCATAGGGCACCAATTGTTTGTAGGCAAACGGATCGTCCATTATTGTGTTGGGGGTGGGAGTGTTTGTTTTGATGACGGCCTTCTCCAAATCATCCTGCCGTGGAGTTTTGGAGTCACTGCCTCCATTGGTAATGGGTGTTTTTTGTTCCTCTGGTTCGGGTGTGGGTGGTGCCGATAGATGTAGACCCAGCGAACGATGCATTGCGGTACCGGGTAAATTCTCCAAATTATCAATTTTCGGTCCAAAGGCCTGAGTTGGACTGGGTTCCGCCGAATCATATTCCAAGTGGGTCGGCAAGGGTATGGCCATGCTGTGAGTTTTGAAATAATTTGGGCGCCATTTTTCATTGTAATGATTGTTGCTGTTACTGTTGCAGCCGGGTAGGCTATTGCGGTGGGTATTTGTGTTGGTGTGGTTGTTGTTGTTGCTGTTGTTATTATTAAAATAGGAAATGGGTAATACTGACATTTCCGTTTCCGGTGATTGTTGTTGTTGCAGTTGCTGAGCATAAAGATTTGTTGGTGTGTGCCTATCACTGTGGCTATCGCTGTCGTTATTAATCAGCAACGAATAGATATTTTCCGATGAACTCTGTTCGGGATGATGGGCACTGTGGGACGTCTGAAAGGGCGAGGGATCGAAGAGGCCTAAATCCTGAAAGGAGAACAACAACAAAAATTGGTATTAAAAATCGAATACCAAATGGCGCCCAACGTGACATTATCCATTTAAAGAAAATATGCAGAGGGAAAAGTTCTCAGAATTTTTGTCTATAAAAATCGGCAGGACCTCAAGTCCGAATTTTTTCCTATAGAAAAAAAGTCGCCAGACCGCAGGTCCATGTTTTTTCTATAGACAAAAATTCGGTCCATGTTTTTTTCTATAGAAAAAAATTTGTCAGACAGCAGGTCCAAGTTTTTTCTATAGAAAAAAATCTGACCGCAGATCCAAGTTTTTTCTATAGAAAAAAATTCGTCGGACCACAGGTCCATGTTTTTTCTATAGAAAAAATTCGTCGGATCCCAGGTCGAAAAAAATTCGTCGGACCCCAGGTCCATGTTTTTTTTCTATAGAAAAAAATTCGCCAGACCGCAGGTCCAAGTTTTTTTCTATAGAAAAAAATTCGCCAGACCGCAGGTCCAAGTTTTTTTCTATAGAAAAAAATTCGCCAGACCCTCCGGGTCCAAGTTTTTTTCTATAGAAAAAAATTCGCCAGACCGCAGGTCCAAGTTTTTTTCTATAGAAAAAAATTCGCCAGACCGCAGGTCCAAGTTTTTTTCTATAGAAAAAAATTCGCCAGACCGCAGGTCCAAGTTTTTTTCTATAGAAAAAAATTCGTCGGACCACAGGTCCATGTTTTTTTTTCTATAGAATAAAATTCGTCGGACCACAGGTCCATGTTTTTTTTCTATAGAATAAAATTCGTCGGACCACAGGTCCATGTTTTTTTTTCTATAGAAAAAAAATTCGTCGGACCACAGGTCCATGTTTTTTTTCTATAGAAAAAAAATTCGTCGGACCACAGGTCCATGTTTTTTTTTCTATAGAAAAAAAATTCGTCGGACCACAGGTCCAAGTTTTTTTTACAGAAAAAAATGTTCCTATGGAAATAATCTTCCTCAGGACCTGAAGATTTTTTGTCCTATAGAAAAAAGTCTTCCTCAGGACTTGAGGAATTTTTTTCTATAGAAAAAAGTCATCCCCAGGACCTGAGGATTTTTTCTATAGAAAAGAGTCTTCTTCAGGACCTGAGGAATTTTTTTCTATAGAAAAAAGTCTTCTTCAGGACCTGAGGAATTTTTTTCTATAGAAAAAAGTCTTCTTCAGGACCAGAGGATTTTTTCTATAGAAAAAAGTCTTCCTCAGGGGCCTGAGCAAATTTTTTCTATAGAAAAAAGTTTTCCTCAGGAGGCCCGAGGAATTTTTTTCTATAGAAAAAAGTCTTCCTCAGGAGGCCCGAGGAATTTTTTTCTATAGAAAAAAGTCTTCCTCAGGAGGCCTGAGGAATTTTTTTCTATAGAAAAAGGGTTTCCTAAGGACCTGAGGAATTTTTTCTATAGAAAAAAGTCTTCCTCAGGACCTGAGGCATTTTTTTCTATAAAAAAAGTCTTCCTCAGGACCTGAGGATGAATTTTTTCTATAGAAAAAAGTCTTCCTCAGGACCTGAGGATGATTTTTTTCTATAGAAAAAAGTCTTCCTCAGGACCTGAGGATTTTTTTCTATAGAAAAAAGTCTTCCTCATGACCTGAGGATTTTTTTTTCTATAGAAAAAAGTCTTCCTCAGGGCATGAGAAATTTTTTTCTATAGAAAAAAGTCATTCTCAGTAACTGTGGAATTTTTTCTATAGAAAAAAGTCATTCTCAGTAACTGTGGATTTTTTTCTATAGAAAAAAGTCATCCTCAGGGGTCTTGAGGAGTTTTTTTTTCTATAGAAAAAAGTCATCCTCAGTAGCTGAGGATTTTTTTTTATAGAAAAAAGTCATCCTCAGTAGCTGAGGATTTTTTCTATAGAAAAAAGTCTTCCGCAGAAGCTGAGGAATTTTTTTCTATAGAAAAAAAATTATATTCAGGTTCTGAGGATATGAGGAAAAAAGCCATCCTCAGGTCATCTTCAGGACCTGATGGTGAATTTTTTCTATAGAAAATTGAGGAAAATCCTTCCTTAGGTCCTCTAATTTTTAACTTACCGCTCCCGTAAACAATCGTCCCGCCACAATACCACTATCCTGACTTAGCCTTCGTGCGTATAGGGTTTTATTTGAACTATCATCACGAGCGGCCATACGTTCACTTTTGGCTGGACTTGAGACAATCTGGCGTTTGCCCAGCGTCGAACGTAGTGGGGCATTTCGCAGGGCTGGTACCGAAAGGAAACCTGCAGAAAAAATACAACAAAAATTATTTATTTATAACAATTTATTTTATTTTTGCATTAAAAATAAATAAACAAATTATAAATTCAGACCAACCGACCACCCATCTAGACCGATTGGCGACTGGCGGGTTGTGACTTACGCGGAAATTGTTGCGTGGCCGTGGAGAATAGCCGGCTGTGACGTGCACTATTGCCACTTTTACACTCCTCCTCGTCGTCGGGATCACGAACTATTAGGTCTTCATGTGAATTCGATTCGGTAATGGGTGCTGTACTGGTATCCTCTTCGAGGCTATCTATGCGAATTGCATAGGGCGGGTGGTGTTGCGACTGCTGCTGGTGGCTCTGCGTGTTATTCGACGATGACGAAGTACGGCTGCTGCTTCCATTACGTTTAAGTGCATTATTTTGTTCATTCATGTTCTTGGGGGAGAGTCAAATATTTTTTGTCAAGGCCATAGATTTGGAACTTGCGTTCTCCACTATTTTTTTTTTTTTTTGGTTTTAAAAATAGTTTGAATTGATTTCCTTTTTTTAAATAAAAATTATGTCCGCTCCTAATTTACATGATTTGTTACTTAATGTTTTTTGTTGTAGTTGTTGTTGTTTTTTATATTTTCCTAGTGTTCTTTATTGTTGTTGTAGCTTTCTAATACTGCCCTGGAAAAGTTATTTTTCTTTGCTTTTAATTTGTTTTGATTTTTTTCTCGAATCCCGACCACCAGCTGTTTCCATTTACACGCTGAATATTTTATGGTGGAGAGAGGTTTTGAATAATTTATTTGAATTCAACATTGTATTTTATTATATTGCATACCTAATAATAATTTTAAGGGGAGGGAGAATTTATAAAAAAATCGATACATTTTTTCCTCAAGAAATAAAATTCCACAGTTGCAATGAGGTCATGCGATTTTTTTGTCCTAAAGAAAAAATTGGAAATAAAGTCTAGCGATTTTTTTACTATATAAAAAATGGGTCTGGCGATTATTTTTCTATAGAAAAAATTTGAACCTGTGGTCCGACGAATTTTTTTCTATAGAAAAAAACTAGGGACCTGTGGTTCGACGCATTTTTTCTACAGAAAAAAACTAGGGACCTGTGGTCTGACGAATTTTTTTCTATAGAAAAAAAACTAGGGAGCTGTGATCCGACGAATTTTTTTCTATAGAATAAAACTAGGGACCTGTGTTCTGACGAATTTTTTCTATAGATAGAACAAAACTAGGGATCTGTGGTCCGACGCATTTTTTTCTATAGAAAAAAAAACTAGGGAGCTGTGATCCGACGAATTTTTTTCTATAGAAAAAAAACTAGGGACCTGTGGTCCGACGCATTTTTTTTCTATAGAAAAAAAAACTAAGGACCCGTGGTCCGACGCATTTTTTTCTATAGAAAAAAAACTAGGGACCTGTGGTCCAACGCATTTTTTCTATAGAAAAAAAACTAGGGACCTGTGGTCCGACGCATTTTTTTCTATAGAAAAAAATAGGGACCTGTGGTCCGCCGATTTTTTTCTATAGAAAAAAATAGAGACCTGTGGTCCGACGCATTTTTTTCTATAGAAAAAATTTGGACCTGTCCGATGATTTTTTTTCTGTGGTCCGATTTGTTTCTCAGAAAAATCCTCATTTGGTCTTCATGAGGTCTTGTCCTCTAAAGGATGATGTTATCCTCAGCTTCATCAGACCTCTGAAGGGTTTGAAGATGTATGAGCCTTCTGTCGATTCGTCAGACATACTTCTGTCTTTAGTAGAAAATTCTCAGTCTCTTAAGAAAACAAAAAAAAAAACATATTTAGGCCCCTGTTAAAGGCTTGTCTTACCGAAAAAAACCTCAAGTCTCTTTGGATGATTTTTTGTGAAAAACAAAATTCCCCAGGCCTTTGATAAAATATTTTTCTTTAATAAAATAAATTATCAGACCCCTTAGGAAAACATGCTGTATGGGATTTGCACCTCAAATAATGGCATAAACCACTCAAATAGGTTCAAAACGAAGAAGCGTATGAGTGTTGTCGTTACCCATACGCATGGGGAACCTATAAGCTGAGAAAAAATCATTAGAACCACCTGAGGAAAATATTGTATAAAAATTGCGCGATTCAAACAGCTAAAATTTTTTTTATAAAAAAAAAATTGAAAGATCCTCCTGATGATGATAAAAAATCTTCGAAGAAAATAAAAAATTAAAAAAATTCATCACGACCCAGAGAATGGCTAAATGAAACCAGTAAGGAAAGTAGTAAAGTCGGACGGGGCCGACTATATGATACCCTTCACCACTATGGGTATATTAAACAGGACTATTAACATGAAATTGGATGAAATAAAATATGTGATATTTATCTAAATGTGAATCTACCTAGATCTATCCATTAACATGTCATTCGTATGTTACAATGGGACAAAAGTATGTAAATCGACTTCAAACAAATAAAAATAGGTCATCCGTTGGGGAATGTCTGTACTTCTATAAAACGCAACTACGTAATTCTAGGCTCAATTTTGTACGTTGTACAGAATTTGATGTCAATCTGACTAACATGAGGAGTTTTATGCCCAATTTACTTGAAATCGGGCGAAAATATATATGGAAGTTCTATCCAAATATTAAGCGATTTCACACAAACTTGTCACAGGTTAGGTTATACTAATTTCAGAACGTTTTGTTTCTATCACCTTATTGGTTCCTTGTCGCGTCAATTACTTAAAATCAATCTATAATAAAAGGGAGCTATATCTAAATCATTATCGTTATGCCAAATTTCGTGCAAATCGAAGGATATATAGAGACTTTGGTGCACCATTTACATGAAATCGGACGAAACTATATATGGGAGCTATATCTACATCTGGACCGATTTTCATGAAACTTGGCAGACATCATTCTAGGCCCAATTCAGTACGTTGTGCCAAATTTCGTGCAAATTGAAAGATATATAGGGACTCTGGGGCACCATTTACATGAAATCGGTCGAAACTATATATGGGAGCGATATCTAAATCTGGACCGATTTTCTTGAAACATGGCAGACATCATTCTAGGATCAATTCAGTACGTTATGCCAAATTTCGTGCCAATCGAATGATATATAGGGACTTTGGGGCACCATTTACATGAAATCGGACGAAACAATATATGTGAGCTATATCTAAATCTGGACCGATTTTCTCGAAACTTGGCAGACATCATTCTAGGCTCAAATTAAGTACGTTATACCTAATTTAGTGCAAATCGAAGGATATATAGAGACTTTGGTGCACCATTTACATGAAATCGGACGAAACTATATATGGGAGCTATATCTAAAACTGGCCCGATTTTCATGAAACTTGGCATACATCATTCTAGACCTAAATGATTAGGCTGTACCAAATTTCGTGCAAATCGAAAGATATATAGGGACCGTTTACATTAAATCGGTTAAATATATATATGGGAGCTATATCTAAATCTGAACCGATTTTTCCCAATTTCAATAGGGTTCGTCCTTGGGCCGAATAAGTGACTTGTGCCAAATTTCATCCAAATCGGATCATAAATGCGACCTGTACTTTGTTTACACTTTAACATCTACAGACGGACGGACAGACGGACGGACGGACATGGATAAATCGACTCAGAAAGTGATTCTATGCATATTCTCAAAAGGAACCATGGGTCTATCTCGATTCCTTTTGCCTGTTACAAACATATGCACAAAGACATAATACCCTGTACCACAGAGTGGTGAAGGGTATAAAAAGTCGCTACTCATACAGCAGTTTTAATGACCTTAAACCGCTTGAATAGGTTCAAAACGAAGAAGCGTATGAGTGTTGTCGTTACCCATACGCATGGGTAACCCATAAGCTAAGAATTTCACCGTAAACGTGGTAGGCTTTTATCTGTAAAATATTAAAAAAAATCCGTAGAACCATCTGAGTAAAATATGTATGTTTTTATAAAAAAAATCGAAAGATCCTCCTGATGAAGATAAAAAATTCTTGGAAGATTTTTTTTCTGTAAAGACAAAATTAAAAAAGTCCCCATAGAAGACATATTTATTTAAAAAATGAATGGGTAAAAATGAAAAAGGCCATCGGTGTGTATGCGTGCTGTCGGTACTCATACTCAACAGTTGATTTATTGGCCTTAAACCACTTGAATAGGTTCAAAACGAGGAAGCGTATACGTGTTGTCGTTACCCATAAGCATGGGTAACCCATAACCTGGGAATTTCTCCGAAGACGTGGTAGGCTTTAATCTGTAGGAAAAAATTTGTAGGAAATCTGTACGCCGGAGTAAGATTAAAAAAATCCTTAGAATCGCCTGAGGAAAAATCAGGAAACTCAAACAGCTAGAAGTTTTTTTATAACAAACAAAAATCGAAAGATCATCCTGATAAAGAATAAAAAAATCTTCGAAGATTTTTTTTTTCTAAAAATACAAAATGAAGACAATTTCCTACAGAAGACTTATCTGTTAAAAATAAAGTTCATCGGTGCGTATACATGCTGTCGCTACTCATACTCAATAGCAGATTTCGAAATAAGCAACAATATTCTATGAATACAAAATTCGAACCCCTCTGCTACTGAGGAAGACTTTATAATAAAAAGATTTTCGGAGCATCTGAAAACATTTTTTTCGCAATGGAAAACAAATCCTCTCTTACTTAGTTATGCATTTTTTTGTAAAGAACAAAATCCTGCGGGCCTTAATGATGAAGACTTCATGTTAAATATAAAAAACAAAAAAATTGACACTGGAGCGTATACGTGTTGACGTCACCCATACGACCAGTAGAACCTATAAACTAAATAAAAGGAAAGGAAAAATAAACAAAGTAACTGGAGAAGAATTTTCTAGCAAAAAATCGAACACTCTTAATATTTTCTTTCGGAAAATTTCCTCAGAACCACTGGTTTGGCCCCTGAGCAAACAAAATTTTTCGATAGAAAAAATTCATCCACAACATTTAAGAATATTCTCATTAGGTCTTTAGGACTTTTTCTGAAAGGAATAATTTACCATCGAATTTCAAGGACTAATTCTGAAATCATTAGTTTCAAATATTTTTCTAGAGAAATAAGCCCCCATCAGATCTTGAGAATCATGATCTAATTTTGGTGATGGATTTCAAATGGTGGATGGATGGAATGCAAATCTTGGCCTGTCATACTTAATGGCATGTTTACATGATTTTATCTAAATGGTCCACCATATGTCTTTTCTTCCGATTTTACGTAAATTGTGCACTAAAGACCCATTGCTTGGCCGATTGACACAACGTACTGAAATAAATATAAATTAATCTCGAGCAAGTTGCCTTAAAATCGGTTCAGATTTAGATATTGCATAGCTTTCATATAAAATTTCGACCTATTCATTTTAAAAACCAGTGAGCGGAGCAGTATAGTCGGACGGGGCCGACCATATGATACCCTACACAACCTCCACGAAAAACTAACTTTCTGTGGATCTATATTCTGAGCTTGGGCAATATTTCGCGATTTTTTAACCATCTGGACCAACTAGAGGCCGACAATTATTACTAATGTTCAGTACAACCCTTTTACTTGGCCAGATTCCCTTCCCTTGTGCTGTGATCTTATTCCCATTGGAGTCTATAGATCGACTCGAAAAAAACACAAAAAATGAAGTGTTCGGTCCACTTCATCCCAAAATTATTATCTGATCATCACCGAAAATTATAGGCGTTGTCCTTGACCACAACTGGAACCTCAAAAAACATTTCAAAGTGATCAGCGCTTATTCCTGCCCTGCTCTAGTGTGGTAATGGTTTATTAAAAAAATATCTAAATACGTAAGCACCTGTAAATATTTACGTGTAACTTCCACATTCGAGTACATACGACAATATAATTGGTATCAATTTAAAAGTCAACCACTCCTCTTGGATATACTATCAACTTCTCGGGTATAGGTCCTTCAGGGGTAAATCTATACGCTGTAGAATACAATTTTTGTCATTTTTCACACAAAAGTCAGGTTCCATTTGACCCGCTAGATATTGACCGATCTTTATCAAAACAGGCATGCTTATTCCTTGGCCCAATACCCTTCTCCATGCAAAAATTCACGGTGTTTGGGCCATAATTGCGGCCTCTGGAGCGAAAAACCGAGCAGAAAAACCGACAAAAATAAAGTTTTTGATCCATTTCATCCCCTAAATATTAACCGATCTTTTCCAAAAATTTCGTGAAGATTGGTCCATAACTGTGGCCTGTATCGTGTTTACAAATTAAAAATGGACAGACGGACGGACACACATGTCTAGATCAGCTAGTCGAGATATATTTACCTAAAATCGGACGAAAATATATATGGGAGCTATATCTAAACCTGAACGAAAGATTTTCACGAAATTTAACACACATATTTCTAGACATAATTCAGTACGCTGTGCCAAATTTCGTACAAATCGAAAGATATATAGGGACTTTGGTGCACTATTTACCTAAAATCGGACGAAAATATATATGGGAGCTATATCTAAATCTGAACCGATTTTCACGAAATTTAGCACACATTGTTCTAGACTTAATTCAGTACGCTATGCCAAATTTCGTACAAATCGGAAGATATATAGGGACTTTGGTGCACTATTTACCTAAAATCGGACGAAACTATATATGGGAGCTATATCTAAATCTGAACCGATTTTCACGAAATTTAGCACACATTGTTCTAGACTTAATTCAGTACGCTATGCCAAATTTCGTACAAATCGAAAGATATATAGGGACTTTGGTGCACTATTTACCTAAAATCGGACGAAACTATATATCGGAGCTATATCTAAATCTGAACCGATTTTCACGAAATTTAACACACATTGTTCAAGACTTAATTCCGAATGCTATGCCAAATTTCTTGGAAATCGAAGGATATATAGGGACTTTGGTGCACTATTTACCTAAAATCGGACGAAACTATATATGGGAGCTATATCTAAATCTGAACCGATTTTTCCCAAATTTCAATAGGGTTCCTCATTGGGCCAAATAAGTTAACTGTGCCAAATTTCATCTAAATCGGATCAAAAATGCGACCTGTACTTTGTTTACAATTTAACATCTACAGACGGACGGACGGACATGCATAAATCGACTTAGAAAGTGATCCTATGCTTATTCTCCAACGGAATCATGTGTCTATCTCGTTTCCTTTTGCCTGTTACAAACATATGTACAAACACGTAATACCCTGTACCACTGTGTGGTGAAGGGTATAAAAACGCTTCTCTGAACCTAAGGGTATTTTTTCCATTCGAAAATTATTTTTCAGGATCTGTATTTTTTTTAACGAAAATATTACCCCAACTAGAATTTTGGTTTTACCTTAAAAAAATATCCCTTTGAAAACATGTTGAGTATAAAATCTTCCCTGGAAAAAAAATCCGCAAGAATTGAGGGTGATTTTTCTCCCTTTAGGAAAAAATTGGTGTACTTGATTATGATTTCTCAGGATCTGAGGATGATTTTTTTTATAAAAAGGGGGATATTTTCACAGGGTGATAATTTTTTCTTGGGGAAAAGGTTCAAGGCTGATAAATTTCTTTTAGAAAGAAGACAAAATTAGATTAGATTTCTTTTAGAAAAATATACCTCAGGATATGGGAATTTATTTTTTCCTATACGTAGCTTCTATTACGGTACCTCGATTAATTTGGATTTTTGAGGTTTTTAGCTGTCATCTTTAAAATTTTTTCAATATTTTTCAAAAGGAAAACGATCATCCACGTCTTTAGTCTGAATTTTCTTTTAACAAGTATAAATCCTCCAGATATTTCCATTACTTCGAATTTTGAAGATTTTTGCTGTTATCCTCAAATTTCGGAGGTTGATCTTTTTGGACAATGAAATGGAATTTAGACATGGGAATTGTACCTGAAATTATTCGGACTTTTGATGATTTTTACTGTCATTCTCAAAATGGCGGATTTTTTCAAATGCAAAAAAAAAAAAATCATCCAGAAAAAAATTATAGGCACAATTTTCCTTTTAGAAAAAAATCCTCTTGATTTTTCTAGAAAAATATTCTTAAGGGGACTCCCCCCCATTCTCGGGGTCAAATTTTTTTTTTTGATTTAATTCGAATCTATACTAATTCAAGAATGTCCCTACAAAATTGCATGTGAAAATCTCAAGAACTTATGAAGATATAGCCGATTTATTGTGTCAGCATCAAGTGACGGCTAAAGGGCTTCTCAAACTTTAAACGTGTTTTTATACCCTTCACCACACTGTGGTACAGGGTATTATGTCTTTGTGCATATGTTTGTAACAGGCAAAAGGAAACGAGATAGACACATGG
Source organism: Musca vetustissima (assembly GCF_032173495.1). NCBI lineage: Eukaryota > Metazoa > Arthropoda > Insecta > Diptera > Muscidae > Musca > Musca vetustissima. The sequence continues at coordinate 46,013 of NW_026880278.1, forward strand.
TTCCTTTTGAGAATATGCATAGAATCACTTTCTAAGTCGATTTATGCATGTCCGTCCGTCCGTCTGTCTGTCCATGTTAAATTGTAAACAAAGTACAGGTCGCATTTATGATCCGAATTGGATGAAATTTGGCATAGGTCACTTATTCGGCCCAAGGACGAACCCTATTGAAATTGGGGAAAATCGGTTCAGATTTAGATATAGCTCCCATATATATATATTTAACCGATTTAAAGTAAACGGTCCCTATATATATTTCGATTTGCACGAAATTTGGTACAGCCTTATCATTTAGGTCTAGAATGATGTCTGCCAAGTTTTATGAAAATCGGTCCAGATTTAGATGTAGCTCCCATATATAGTTTCGTCCGATTTCATGTAAATGGTGCCCCAAAGTCCCTATATATCTTTCGATTTGCACGAAATTTGGCATAACGTACTGAATTGAGTCTAGAATGATGTCTGCCAAGTTTCGAGAAAATCGGTCCAGATTTAGATATAGCTCCCATATATAGTTTCGTCCGATTTCATGTAAATGGTCCCCCAAAGTCCCCATATATATTTCGATTTGCACGAAATTTGCTATAGAGTACTGAATTAGGTGCAGAATGCTGTGTGCCAAGTTTCCCAAAAATTGGTTCAGATTTAGATATAGCTCCCATTTATAATTTCGTCCGATTTAACGTAAATGGTGCACCAAAGTCCCTATATATCATTCGATTTGGATATAGCTCCCATATATAGTTTTGTCCGATTTTATGTAAATGGTGCACCAAAGTCCCTATATACCTTTCGATTTGAATGAAATTTAGGACAGCGTACTGAGCTAAGTCTAGAATGATGTGTGCTAAGTTTCGTGAAAATCGGTCTAGATAGAGATATAGCCCCCATATATATTTTCGTCCGATTGAAGGTAAATGCGGCACCAAAGCACCTATGTATGCTTCGATTTGCACGAAATTTGGCATAAAGTACTGAATTAGGTCAACAATGACGTGTGTTAAGTTTCGAGAAAATCGGTCCAGATTTAGATATAGCACCCATATATAGTTTTGTCCGACTTCATGTAAATGGTGCACCAAAGTCCCTATATATCCTTCGATTTGCACGAAATTTGGCATAACATTCTAAATTAAGCCTAGAACGACGTGTGTAAAATTTCCTGAAAATCGGTACAGATTTATATATATATATAGATTGAGATATAGCCCCCATATATATTTTCGTCCGATTGAAGGTAAATGGGGCACCAAAGCACCTATGTATGCTTCGATTTGCACGAAATTTGGCATAACGTACTGAATTAGGTCAAGAATGACGTGTGTTAAGTTTCGAGAAAATCGGTCCAGATTTAGATATAGCTCCCATATATAGTTTTGTCCGACTTCATGTAAATGGTGCACCAAAGTCCCTATATATCCTTCGATTTGCACGAAATTAGGCATAACATTCTGAATTAAGCCTAGAACAATGTGTGTAAAATTTCCTGAAAATCGGTACAGATTTATATATATATATATATATTCGTCCGATTTTATGTAAATGGTGCACCAAAGTATATCCTTCGATTTTCACGAAATTTGGATTTATAAGTAAATGAAGATATCGGCTTAGATTTCGATATTTTGCTTTAAATTTATTTACATAATTTCCCATTGCAAGAAACAACTCTATATCTGACCAAAATTTAGTATAGGTTGCGGAATGAAATGTTTATTTTAATATTAATGGTCCTTCAAAAATGCGACGTCCGTTAGGATCCCATCTGTTGAATATACCCATAGTGGTGAAGGGTATCATATAGTCGGCCCCGTCCGACTTTACTACTTTCCTTACAGGTTTTCGATAGAAAAAATCTTGATCTCCTATAAACATATGCATAAGATTTTCAACAGGTCTGCTATTGATAAATGAAATTTGGCAGGTATTCTATACATATGGAAGGATCCAATAATGACATTATTATTAGAAACCATTTCTCAGGATCTGTGAACGATTTGTGTTTAGAAAATATTCTACAAAAACAAAAGAAAATCATCAGGAATGTATTTTTCCTATAGAAAAAATCTTCAGGGCCTGAGACGGATTTTTCTGAAAAATCTTCAGGTCGGAATTTTTTGTAATAAAAAAAAATTGTAAAAAAATAAGACTTCCAACAGTTCTCCTCATGATAAATGACCTTCTTATGTCTCCTATCAATAGTAGGTCTATTATTATTTCTATTTTTATTACAGTTAAATTAAACCTCCCCATCCTCTCCCCTTAAACGAGGAAAAAAAGGCTAAAACAAATTTTCCTTTAAATAGCCAAACTTGTTTCAAATCATAGCCTTTTTTTGGAGAAGAAAAATACCAATTAATTTTTGAACAGAAAATGTCTGATTTGTTGTTGTTGTTTTTAATCATTCGTAACTTGTGGATGACGTCGTTTGTCGTCGGCATCGGCATTGTCTATCATGTGTGTGAATTTAACGAAAATTAAATGAACACTTGTAGGTAGAAAAAACAAAACAAATTAGTTCGTTAAGTTAAATAAATCATAACAATGGTGAGGAAGAATAATAAACTATTGTCTATTGGTGTTGGTGTTGGTGTTTTTGTTGTTGTTTTATTTTTTGTTCAAAGGGGCGGGGGTAGGGAGTTTTATTAATAGTTTGAATAATGTCAAAGTCGTCGTCATCGTCGAAGGCATAGCAGTATTTGTTTAGGTTTTTTTAGGTCAAAGTTCCTGAAAGGCAGGGGATGTGGAGGAGAGGAAAAGGACATGTGTGCAGGGGTGAGAGATTTTTTTTAATAAAAAAAATTTTAAATTAAATATTAAACACAAAAATATGGAGTCTCGAAATAATTATTTTGAAATTTATATATAAAAGGAACTCAAGTATACCATTGACAATTTCCTAGTTTTTTTAATATTTCTATACAAATTTAAAACAATTATAGTTTCCGTTCCACCCCAATATACTTATTTGTTGTTAACTAAATGCCTCCTTCATAACCACTATCATTTTCGAAAATCTATGTAGCCATGTATGCCCAAAAGTTCAGTTATTTTAACGCCCATGGATTCTAGGTATCTAGGTTACTTCGATTTGTTATTATTTTTTCTTCAATTGATTGACAAGCCCCAAGAAAAAACAAAAACAAATACAAACGTCATATTTGGTAATGAGAATATAGAAAAGTTTGGATTTATGTCTGTCTAAAGGAATTTTAAAATCTAGATTTTCAGGTCAACCACAATATGACCTCATTTTAAATAATTTGGAAAAAATTAAAAAAAAAACAGTAAGGAAAGCAGTAAAGTCGGACGGGGCCGACTATATGATACCCTTCACCACTATGGGTATATTAAACAGGACTATTAACATGAAATTGGATGAAATAAAATATGTGATATTTATCTACATGTGAATCTACCTAGATCTATCCATAAAGTATGTAAATCGACTTCAAACAAATAAAAATAGGTCATCCGTTGGGCTATGTCTGTACTTCTACAAAACCCAACTACGTAATTCTATGCTCAAGTTTGTAAGTTGTGCAAAATTTGATGTCGATCTGACTAACATGAGGAATTTGATGCCCAATTTACTTGAAATCGGGCAAAAAAATATATATGAAAGGTCTATCCAAATATTAAGCGATTTCAAACAAACTTGTCACAGGTTAGGTTATACTAATTTCAGAACGTTTTGTTCCTATTGGTTCCTTGGTGCGTCAATCACTTAAAATCAATCTAAATTAAAAGGGAGCTATATCTAAATCTGAACCCATTTTCACGAAACAAGGCAGATATCACTCTAGGCTCAATTCAGTACGTTATGCCAAATTTCGTGCAAATCGAAGGATATATAGCGACTTTGGTGCACCATTTATATGAAATCGGACGAAGCTATATATGTGAGCTATATAGAAATCAGTACCGATTTTCTCGAAACTTGGCGGACATCACTCTAGGCTCAATTCAGTACGTTATGCCAAATTTCGTGCAAATCGAAGGATATATAGGGACTTTGGTGCACTATTTATATGAAATTGGACGAAACTATATATGGGAGCGAATTATATATATATCTAAATCAGGACCGATTTTCACGAAACTTGGCAGACATCATTCTAGGCTCAATTCAGTACGTTATGCTAAATTTCGTGCAAATCGAAAGATATATAGGGACTTTGGGGCAACATTTACATGAAATCGGACGAAACTATATATGGGAGCTATATATTAATCTGGACCGATTTTCACGAAACTTGGCAGACATAATTCTAGGCTCAATTCAGTATGTTATACCAAATTTGGTGCAAATCGAAAGATATATAGGGACTTTGGTGCACCATTTACATGAAATCGGACGAAACTATATATGGGAGCTATATCTAAATCTGATTTTCACGAAACTTGGCACATATCATTCTAGACCTAAATGATTAGGTTGTACCAAATTTCGTGCAAATCGAGAGATATATAGGGACCGTTTACATTAAATCGGTAAAATATATATATGGGAGCTATATCTAAATCTGAACCGATTCTTCCCAATTTCAATAGGGTTCGTCCTTGGGCCGAATAAGTGACCTATGCCAAATTTCATCCAATTCGGATCATAAATGGGACCTGTACTTTGTTTACAATTTAACATGCACAGACAGACAGGCGGACGGACGGACATGCATAAATCGACTTAGAAAGTGATTCTATGCATATTCTCAAAAGAAACCATGGGTCTATCTCGATTATTTTTGCCTGTTACAAACATATGCACAAAGACATAATACCCTGTACCACAGTGTGGTGAAGGGTATAAAAAGAAAATGAAATGAAAGGGAAGGGATGAAATAACGATTTAAAAGAAATCAGGTAGAATAGGTTATTAAGTTAAAAATAATTTTGAATAATTTTGTCACCGCAAAGTGACCTCATTTTAAATAATTTGGAAATTTTTCAAAAAAAAAAGTTAAAAATAATTTGGAAATGACCTACAAAAAATTGACATGTGATTGTAAATTAAAGGAAATTATGTTAAAAAAACATTATGAGGTTCATCCTCAAACTTTTTGCCTCCAGTAAATGGGCAATAATAAGTTCAGTACATAAATTTGAGTCTTAAAATTCGCTGTGGCGTTGGCAGTTCGAGAATTGGTCGATCGGTATAGCTACTACTCAAAGTTTCGTAGCAAACTAAAAAAAATTAGTCATTTTAAGGGAGTTTTCAAGAATTGGGCATCTACCTGGCCAATTTACGGCTAATTTTGAGTAAGGTTCTTAATTAAGGTTTGCCAAAAACAAATTTGGTTAATTTCGAGTGACATAACTCAGGCATTCGAAGCAAGAAAACCTTCCATCCAATATGAACCATTAGAAGGTTATTTAGCAATAAGAGAGAATTTCGAATTTTTTCTTTATACAGAACAAAGAATCATACTCCGATCCCGAAATTCGTTTCTAAAGAAAACAGTCATTTCCAGCTTCTTCGAATTTTTTTCTCCAGATTTTTTTTTTTTTGGTCTACAAAATATCCGCAGATCGTTAGAACTTTTGGTAGAAAAATCGAAGCTTTAATTAGGTTCTTAAATTTTTTTATAAAGGGGAAAATTAATCCTCTAGTAATGAGGTTCATAAACTAAAGGAGGCTTTTTTTAAGGGAAAAATATGATCTCAATATTATTTCAAAAGGAAAATTCTTCATGAGGTCTTGTGTTCTCTAAAAAATCGTCCCCAAACTAAAAATATCATCATTCGATCTACAGGACTTTTTTTGGAGGAATAATTCATTCTTAAGACCCTAGGATGATGACCTTCAGAGTTCTTATTTTAGAGAAAATAGGCCATCATCTGGTCTTGAGGAATATTTTCGTATAGAAAAAATGCATATTCCAGAACAAGTTTCACTAAAAAGAAAAAAATCAAAGGTAAAAATCATATAAATTTTTTCTAAGGTAAAAATAGTTCAATCACTTTGTTGATAGAGGGGGTTTAAAGGAAGAAAATCTCTACTAAGATTTTTTTTTCTAAAAATAACCCTTTTGAACTATTTTTTGAAGGACTACTTCATCCTCAAGTCCGAATGACTTCCTCTCTATAGAAAGTTCACACCCTCAGCATCAGAGATTTTTTAGAGGAAAAATCATATTCAATTCCAAAGGATTTTCAAGAGAAATCAGATCTTGAGGAACATTTTTGTATAGACTAAATATTTCGTGAAATAGAAAAAAAAATATTCTTGACAAGAATTCTATTCAGATCTCGATATTTTTTCAATAAAAAAGAGCGGTCTTCAGAATTATTTCGAATAGAAAAAAATATATTTTCTAGTCCTTAGGAATATTTTACAAAAAGAAACATTTTGGGAAAAAATTGACTTTTTTTAAAAGAAAAAAACTTGGGTTCAGAACCAATGTGTGAACCAATATATCCTATTTTCCTTACCAAACATCCTAGGAGAAGTAACAATGTGTATTGTAAACGGAAAATTAATATACACAGTCCACCTTACAGTGGAGGGTATCAATGGGTTAATTGTACCATTTACCACACTGGGACTGGGGTACAGGGTATTATGTCTTTGTGCATGTGTTTGTAACAGACAAAAGGAAACGAGATAAACCAATTGTTCCTTTTGAGAATATGCATCGAATCACTTTCTAAGTCGATTTATGCATGTCCGTCCGTCTGTCCATGTTAAATTGTAGACAAAGTACAGGTCGCATTTATTATTCGAATTGTATGGAATTTGGCACAGCTCATTCATTTGGCCCAAGGACGAACCCTATTGAAATTGGGAAAAATCGGTTCAGATTTAGATATAGCTCCCATATGTATATTTCGTCCGGTTTAAGATAAATAGTGCACCAAATTCCCTAAATATCGTTTGATTTGCACGAAATTTGGTATAGCGTACTGAATTAAGCCTAGAATGATGTGTGTAACATTTTTTGAAAATCGGTTCAGATTTAGATATAGCTCCCATATATATTGCCGTGCGATTTAATTTAAATGGTGTACCAAAGTCCCTATATATCTTCCGATTTGCACGAAATTTGGCATAGTGTACTGAATTGAGCCTAGAATGATGTGTGTAAAATTTCTTCAAAATCGATTCAGATTTAGATAAAGCTACCATGTATGTTTTCGTCCGATTTTCTGTAAATGATGCACCAAAGTCCCTATAGATCTTTCTATTTCCACGAAATTTTGGCATAAGTCTAGAATGATGTGTGTTAAGTTTCCTGAAAATCGTTTCAGATTTAGATATAGGTCCAGTATATATTGCTGTCCGATTTAAGGTAAATGGTGCACCAAAGTCCCTAAAGATCTTTCTATATCCACGAAATTTTGGCATAAGTCTAGAATGATGTGTGTTAAGTTTCGTGGAAATCGGTTGAAAATTCGATAAAGCTTCCATATATATTTTGGTCCGATTTAAGGTAAATGGAGCACTAAAGTCCCTAAATATCTTTCGATTTGCACGAAATTTGGCATGGTGAACTGAATTAAGTCTTGAATGATGTGTGTAAAGTTTCGTGAAAATCGGTTCAGATTTAGATATAGCTGCCATATATATTTTCGTCCGATTTAAGGTAAATGGTGTACCAAAGTTCCTATATATCCTCCGATTTGCACGAAATTTTGCACGGCGTGCTGAATTGAGTCTAGAATGATGTGTACTAAGATTCGTGGAAATTGGTTCAAATTTAGATAAAGCTCCCATATATATTTTGGTCCGATTTAAGGTAAATGGTGCACCAATTTCTCCAGGTTTATTCGATTGAGATGAAATTTTGCATAATGTATTAAATTGAGTATAGAATGACGTGTGCTAAGTTTCATTAAAATCGGTTGAGATTTAGATATAGCTCCCATATATAGTTTCGTCCGATTTTCTGTAAATGGTACCCCAATTTCTCCAGGTTTATTCGATTGAGATGAAATTTTGCATAGTGTATTAAATTGAGTCTAGAAAGACGTGTGCTAAGTTTCGTTGAAATCGGTTCAGGTTTAGATATAGCTCCCATATATATAGTTTAATCCGATTTTCAGTAAATGGTACCCCAAATTCTCTAGGTTTGTTCGATTGAGCTGAAATTTTGCATAGTGTATTAAATTGACTTTAGAATGATGTGTGCTAAGTTACATTGAAATCGGTTGAGATTTAGATATAGCTCACGTATATAACTTCTTCCGATTTTATGTCTAGGGAGCGCCAATCTCTCAAAGTTTGATCGATTATGATGAAATTTTGCATAGCGTACCGTATTGAGTCTAGAAAGACGTGTGCTTAGTTTCATTGAAATCGGTTCCGATTTATATATAGCTCCCTTATATATCTTCGTCCGATTTTCTGTAAATGGGAAACCAAAGAACCAAAGTTTGTTCGATTGATACGAAATTTGACATAGCATATTGAACTAAGCCTAGAATAGGGTGTGGAAAATTTTTGTTGAAATCGGTTCTTATTTAGATATAGCTCCCATGTATATTCTTCATCCGATTTTCTGTAAATGGTTCTCCAAAGGACTAAAAGTTTGTTCGATTAACACGAAATTTTCTATAACCTAACACAATGTTATTTTTTCCATGTGCACACACACACATACATGTATGTTTGTATTAAATACACCTGTGTGTGTGTGTGTGAGTATGTTATGAGATAATGACACTGGCGTGTCATAAATTCATATTTGTAGCTGGTCAGTTGTTCGGCATTTAACTGCCTGTGGCAATAACAACAATACTGTGGTAATACAAATTATATTTACAACAAATAAACAAACACATAGAAGCACACACGATTGCACACATATGCACATACACACACACACATGGAGAGACGTACATATTTATTTTATAACATATTAAAAATAAACCTCTTGTGATATATAATTACGATTCGGCTTCGTAGATTTTTTTTGTATTAACGAATGCCCACATGAAAGGGTTTCCATGAAAGAGGACTACAACAATTTGTCAGTGGCGGGATTGTTGTTGTTGTCTGCAGTGTGAGGCAGGATATCCTTTTGATATTTCAACTATTTCGAAAATCCAAATGTGAAAATGGTCGTCATCGTAAAAAAAGGAAAGCAAAGCAAGGTGATATCAATTGCCATGTTCAAACTTGTAGGAATCACTCAAAAATTCCTGGCACACACAGACATACATACAAACTCAAAATTTACACACACAAACATTTGAGGGCCCCGGAAGGCAGGCAGGCAGTGTGAAGAGCCTTTAGGCCATAATAAACCCTCGGTGTGCTACTTGCCTACCTAACGAGTATTTGTGGTCCTCCAATATTGGTTGTTTGTCCTCGTTTATAATTTGTGGGAATATTGACCATTTGGATTTTGTTCAGTTGTTGAGCAACAAGTTCTGGCCACATTGTTGTTGTTACCATAGCCTTTACAATGATAATGGCCTTCATTCCGATTCCATGTATGTGTGTGTGTGTTCATGGATTAGTGGTGAATGGTATTTATTTTCTTTTTTCATTATTTATTTTTTTGTTTGTTTGCTTGGTATTCAAAGGGAAGTCGTATGAAGGGGCTGCGGTGGAGGGGTTCGGATTGAAGTCATTGCAATGCCGTTTATGGCATTGCCAGAGAATTCCATATAGCGCTTGAAAGACAAATGAATTTTTAAAATACAATTTGTCTAATAATTTATCGAGAAAATATTTCAATGGTATAATAATGACTTGCGAGTTCCATGAGGGGGTGTGGTAACCAGCAGGTTGTTAAGAGAGGACCGGGTAGAGGTTTTGTGGGCGATTAATAATTTTGAAGTAAAAGACATTTTTCTATATTGTATAGAATTTTGAGTATTTTTTCAGAAAGAAAAAATTAAAAAAAATAAAAAATTATTTGGTGCATCACTTTCAGGAAATCGGAGGAATCTATATATGGAAGCTATATCTAAATCTCAACCGATTTTAACAAAACAGAAACATATATTTTTCTAGACTAAATTCAATTTCGTGTCAATCGAACAAATTTTGGAGTTTTGGGGCACCATTTTCCTGAAATCGCCCGAAACGATATATGGGAGCTATATCTAGATCTGAACCGATTTAAACAAAACTTAAGAAACATCATTCCAGACACAATTCAATACGCTATGCTAAATTTCGTCGCAATCGAGGAACTTTTGGTAGTTTGGTGCACTATTTACCGAAAATCGGAGGAAAATATATATAGGAGGTATATCTAAATCTGTACCGATTCCAACGAAACTTAACACACATCATTCTAGAATCAATACAATGCGCTATGCAGAATTTCGAACCACTCGAACAAAATTTGGGTCTTTGGTGCACCATTTACCACTAATCGGCCGATACTATATAAGGGCAGCTATATCTAAATCTGAACCGATTTTCACGACACTTGGGAGACATAACTCTAGGTTCAATTCAGTACACTATGCCAAATTTCGTGTAAATCGAAAGATATATGGGGACTTTTGTGCACCATTTACCTTAAATCGGACGAAAATATATATAGGAGCTATATCTAAATCTGAACCGATTTTTACGAAATTTAACACACATCGTTCTAGACTCAATTTAGTATGTTATGCCAAATTTCGTGCAAATCGAAAGATATATGGGGACTTTTGTGCCCCATTTACATAAAATCGGTCGAAAATATATATGGAAGCTATATCGAAATCTGAATCGATTTTTACGAAATTTAACACACATCGTTCTAGACTCAATTTAGTACGTTATGCCAAATTTCGTGCAAATCGATAGATATATAAGGACTTTGGTGCACCATTTACCCTAAATCGGAAGAAAATTTATATGGAAGCTATATCTAAATCGGAACCGATTTTTACGAAACTTGGCAGACACCACTCTAGGTTCAATTCCGTATGCGGTGTCAAATTTTGTGCAAATCGATAGATAGATATATAGGACCTTTGGTGCACCATTTACAAACAATCGGACGAAACTATATATGGGAGCTATATTTAAATCTGAACCGATTTTGATGAAACTTTGCAGACATCATTCTATGCTCAATTCAGTACATTATGCCAAATTTCGTGTAAATCGAAAGATATATGGGGATTTTGGTGTCCATTAACATAAAATCGGACGAAAATATATATAGGAGCTATATCTAAATCTGAACCGATTTTTACGAAATTTAACACACATCGTTCTAGACTCAATTTAGTATGTTATGCCAAATTTCGTGCAAATCGAAAGATATATGGGGACTTTTGTGCCCCATTTACATAAAATCGGTCGAAAATATATATGGAAGCTATATCGAAATCTGAATCGATTTTTACGAAATTTAACACACATCGTTCTAGACTCAATTTAGTACGTTATGCCAAATTTCGTGCAAATCGATAGACATATACGGACTTTGGTGCACCATTTACCCTAAATCGGAAGAAAATTTATATGGAAGCTATATCTAAATCGGAACCGATTTTTACGAAACTTGGCAGACACCACTCTAGGTTCAATTCCGTATGCGGTGTCAAATTTTGTGCAAATCGATAGATAGATATATAGGACCTTTGGTGCACCATTTACAAACAATCGGACGAAACTATATATGGGAGCTATATTTAAATCTGAACCGATTTTGATGAAACTTTGCAGACATCATTCTATGCTCAATTCAGTACATTATGCCAAATTTCGTGTAAATCGAAAGATATATGGGGATTTTGGTGTCCATTAACATAAAATCGGACGAAAATATATATAGGAGCTATATCTAAATCTGAACCGATTTTTACGAAATTTAACACACATCGTTCTAGACTCAATTTAGTATGTTATGCCAAATTTCGTGCAAATCGAAAGATATATGGGGACTTTTGTGCCCCATTTACATAAAATCGGTCGAAAATATATATGGAAGCTATATCGAAATCTGAATCGATTTTCACGAAATTTAACACACATCGTTCTAGACTCAATTTAGTATGTTATGCCAAATTTCGTGCAAATCGATAGATATATAGGGACTTTGGTGCACCATTTACCCTAAATCGGAAGAAAATTTATATGGAAGCTATATCTAAATCGGAACCGATTTTTACGAAACTTGGCGGACACCACTCTAGGTTCAATTCCGTATGCGGTGTCAAATTTTGTGCAAATCGATAGATAGATATATAGGACCTTTGGTGCACCATTTACAAACAATCGGACGAAACTATATATGGGAGCTATATTTAAATCTGAACCGATTTTTATGAAACTTTGCAGACATCATTCCCTGCTCAATTTAGCAGACTATGCCAAATTTCGTGTAAATCGAAAGATATATGGGGATTTTGGTGCACCATTTACATAAAATCGGACGAATATATATATGGAAGCTATATTGAAATCTGAACCGATTTTTACGAAATTTAACACACATCGTTCTAGACTCAATTTAGTATGTTATGCCAAATTTCGTGCAAATCGATAGATATATAGGGACTTTGGTGCACCATTTACATGAAATCGGATGAAAATATATACGGGAGCTATATTGAAATCTGAACCGATTTTCACATATTTAACCGGGATTCATTCTTGGGCCAAATAAATGAGCTATACCAAATTTCATACAATTCCGATCCTAAATGCGACCTCTACTTTGATTACAATAATATATGGACAGGTGGAGGATCGGGCGGACATGTATAAATCGGCTCAGAATATATATATATATATATATCCCAGTGTATATACCAGCATTAGTCATAAGGCGGAGGGTAATAGTACGTTTACATTGTACCGTATTTAGTAAACCCAGGGGGGTTTAAATTGTCAATTCCATTGCCTATTTGTCAAATAAATCCTCCGAATTTAATGCAAAAATGTCGTTTAAAATGAACTTCAACTAATGTTAAACATAACCTCAGTTATTATATCTATTAACAGGGGTTCTTAATAAAAAAAAATATCCTCCGAATTATCATGAAAATTATTCCTCTGTCGCAGATATTTTTTCTATAAAACCCTATTTAAAGTTTCTAAGGAATTTCTATAGAAAATTGCCTTCCAAATTTTTAGAGATTTTTTTCTATTCAAAAAAGTCCTTTGCAGTTTCAGAGGAATATATTTCTCATTTATTTTGGAAATGTTCTATTAAAAAAACAAAACAAACCTCCTTTTGACCGAATAGCCATTAGTCACTCTACTGTCAATGGTTTGAATACCTTTTGACATATCTAAGAATATTTAACAAATATTTTTGCTAATAAATTATTTGTGGCCACAAATTCATCAAGAAATTATAATATAATTAATTAAGAAAATTGTATGCCATAGATATCGATTTTTATCGCAAACATAATTGTGACAAAAAATATTCCATAGGAATTTTATACAATTTTTTTTGTTCGACCAATCGCCATGGGACACTGTGTGCTTTCAATTTCATGTTTTTTCATTTTTTTTAAATTTTGTGTTGTAAGCAATTACGTTAATGGCAAATAAATGTTAAAAAAACAAAAAAATAATCCAAAAAATAATTTTAAAATGTTTCCGGTTGCGTATAATTGTTATTAATTTAAAATTGTGTGTGTTACCATGGAGGCGTATACGTTACACTTGGTATCGACCTCATACATTAAGTATACGCACCTGTATACAACATAAGTTAATAGAATATTTTTATAATAAAAAAAATACCATGCTGTAGGACAACAAAATGATCCAAAAAATTATTTTCTTGTTGTCTTTAACAAACAACTTAAATGATCCTTAATAAAATTCCAAAATAGAAATCCAAAAATTTCGTTTACAAATTTGGTGAACCAAAAAAAAGACTCGGAATCTAATGACATTTTTCTATATATGGAAAAAAAAATATTCTCAAGGCCTTTATTTTTTGTTCACATAAAAATAATTAAAGATTTTTTCACCTTAAAATTTACATTTCAAAATCCAATGAAGCCTCCTTGACCCCATCAAATCAAATAACTTCTATTAAAAATTTCGGCAATGGCTTCAGGGGAGTTTTTCATAGACAAATCAATTTTCACGGAAAATTATCGAATAAAAAATTATAATTTTTCTGATTGAAAAAAATCAGCGAAATTTCTTTCCCATAAGAAAGTGACCTGGGTGCTTTAGACATATTTTTTTCCAATTTTAAAAACGAGAAACTGTCTTTTTACACGATAATCAAAAATTCTTTCACACAACACGTTCGTAAACATTGACCTCTGATAATTAAGGCCTGTTTTTCTATAGAAGCAAATTATACCTAATGACAGGGCATATTTTATTTGATATAGTCCTCCAAGTGGAGCATGAAGTCCTCTGAGTAGTAAATTTAAAATAATAATTTTTTACATCAGGCCCGGAGTGATTTTTTTTTTCAATGTTAAAACAATTGACAATTATTTTTGTAAAAATGAAATTTTATTAAATTCATTGAATTTTTTTTTGAAAACTAAGCAGAAACAACCGGAATGTGGTTTTTTATATAGAAACAAATTGGTTCAAAAATTATTCATTCGAATTGTGCCTTGAATGATGTCTGCCAAGTTTCGTGAAAATCGGTCCAGATTTAGATATAGCTACCATATATAGTTTCGTCCGATTTTATGCAAATGGTGCACCAAAGTCCGTATATATCATTCGATTTGCATGAAATTTGGCATAGCGTACTGAATTGAGTCTAGAATGATGTGTATAAAATTTCTTGAAAATCGGTTCGGATTTAGATATAGCTCCCATATATATTTTCGTCCGATTTAAGGTAAATGGTGCACCAAAGTCCCTATATATCTTTCGATTTGCTCCAAATTTGGCACAGAGTACTGAATTAAGTCTAGAATGATGTGTGCTGAGTTTCCTGGAAATTGGTTCAGATTTAGATATAGCTCCCATATATATTTTACTCCGACTTAAGGTAAATGGTGTACCAAAGTTCCTATATATCTCTCGATTTGCACGAAATTTGTCATAGCGTACTGAATTAAGCCTGGAATGGTGTGTGCTAAGTTTCGTGAAAATCGGTTCAGATTTAGATATAGCTCCCATATATATTTTCGTCCGATTTAAGGTTAGTAGTAAACCAAAGTCCCTATATATCTTTCGATTTGCACGAAATTTGACATAGCGTACTGAATTAAGTCTAGAATGATGTGTGCTGAGTTTCCAGAAAATCGGTTCATATTTAGATATAGCTCCCATATATATTTTCGATCGATTTAATGTAAATGGTTCACCAATGTCCCTATATATCTTCCGATTTGCACGAAATTTGGCACAGCGTACTGAATTAAGCCTAAAATAATGTGTGCAAAATTTCGTGAAAATCGGTTCAGATTTAGATATAGCTCCCATATATAAAATTTCGTCCCATTTTATGTAAATGTCGCACCAAAGCCCCATTTATCTTTCGATTTTTGTATAGCGTACGAAATTAAGTATAGAATAAAATGTGCAAAGTTTCGTGAAAATCGGTTCAGATTTACATACACCTCCTATATAAAGGTCCATAGTTAAGCCGATTGACACAACGTACTGAAGTTAATATAAATTAATCTCTGGCAAGTTTCCTTGAAATCGGTTCAGATATAGATATATCATAGCTTCCATATGTAATTTCGACTTATTCATGTTTATTGTACACCAAATAATCAATGGGTGTTTAATTGAGATTAAATTTTAAACAGTGCAGCATACCGAATAGATTGTGTCAAGTTTTCTTTAAATCGATTTACAAAATTTAGCATAGGTTGCAGAATGACATGTGTAGAGATTGATGTTAGTCGGTTTAGAGATAGATAGGCGAGGTCTATTAGGATACATATGTAAAATATGCGCAAAGTGGTGAAGGGTATGATATAGTCGGCCCAGTCCGACTTTACTACTTTCCTTATTGGTTTTAATTAGGAAACAATTTTCTCAAAATTTGGCTCTGCCTTTATAAACAAAATCGTTGGCCCTGAGGAGTTTTTTTTTTTGATAAAAAATGGGTCCTGAATATAAAATGATTTCATTAAGAACATCCTTAGATCTTGGGGGCAATCATTTTTAAAATAAGAGGTCATCACATCCTGAGACTAATTTCTTTTCCCTGTGAAAAATATCTAAAAGAACAGGTCTTGAATATATTAGGTTGGGGAAAAGGAAATCCATTATTTTTATAGGAACTATAGGACGTTATTTAACATGCTTCGGAAAAGTCCAATTTGGGTCAAATAGGCAACGTTTTGTTGTATGCTTCGTTGCCATTTTAAAAGCATTTCTCGTTCATTTCTCCGACTTTATCGACGACCGGCCTTCCTGTGCGGGGTTCATCTTTAACATTAAAAATTCCTGAAAGGAAATCTGAATCGAGAAATTTATCCGTACAGCCATCTGCCGAAAAATAATGGATTTCATGAGGATAATTCTTTTTTTTTAAAGAAAACCGCTTAAATTCGTATTTTATTTTTTTCTTTAGAAAAATATTTCTGTCTTTTTATATCCAAGGTCCTAAGGACAACATGTATATTTATAGAAAATGTGGAAATTTTCAATGCAAAAAAATCTCAGTTCTGAGTATATTTTTCTCAATTGAAAATAATCCTGATTATAACTTTTGTAATTGAAAAAAGTATATTTTTCTTTGTTAGGAGAAAATCCTTAGGTCCTGAGAATATTTTTTTGAATTAGAAAACCATTCACAATATTCGAAAATTAAAATTATTTTGAGGAAATTTTTTGTTTTTACAAAAAGAACACCGTTATGAATATAATTTGTTCTTTAAAATCATCCTTAGGGACATTGATTTATTTAAAAGAAAAGAAAAGAGAATGAGAAAAAAATCAAAAAAAAAAAAAAAATCAAAGAGTGATAATTGTCCTGAGGATAATTCATTTCTTTCTGTGGAAAGAAATCTTCGGGTGTTAAAGATATGAAAAAAAACTGGATCGTTAGCAAATTAATTTATACAGAAAAAAACTTCTGGTCCTGAAAATAATTTCACAATATCTTTCACTAATAACCCAATCGATTCCAAATTTGTACACGTTTCTCTGTGAGTGTATAGCTATCGTATGAACTAGGATAAAGCCAGTCGGTGAATATCTTCCTTATTTTTTAACTTGGTTTTTGGTCAAAAATCGGCGATTTTCCAAAAATATTTTTTTAAAGGTCCGCCATTTTGTTAATTTTAGAGCGAAGTCAATAATCATAGTTCATACGAGAGCCAGACATGTACTCTTTCTAACACGGCAGGAATTTTCGGATTGCGATGTTCCTGTGAGGAGTTATCATGCCCGCCATCAAAAATAAGGACTTCTCTTTAATTACAAAAAACAACAACAAAACATGATAATACTTAATCTTAAGCTATGATAATACTTAATATTTCAATGAAGAAAAGGGTGGATGTCCTTCCACATTTGTATCCTTCATGTGAGTTTAAAATAACGAATATATATTTTAGTTTCGAACAATGTTTTGGAATCATTCAGTCATCTGACACTTTAAAAAATCCAAATGAGAAATTTATTAAAAAAACATTCACTGAAATTATTATTTTTTTATTTTTTAATTTATTTCTTAATATTTGTCTCCGCATAAATGTATTATTAGTTTCGAAAAATACTTCGGAACCATTTATTGATCAGTATTTATTTGTCTCCTATTTCAAATTTATTTTTGTTTTTAATAATTATTTTATAGTTTCCATAAACTTTTAAATTTTTTAATATTTTTTATTTTTAATTTTTTATTTATTTTATTTTTTTTAGTTCTGAAATTTTCAATATTTTATTATTTGAATTTCTGTAATTTTTTAAAATATGTAGTTTTATAGTTTTTTTTTAAATATCCTTTTATTGTTTTAATATTTTTAATTTTCAATTGTGATTTTTTTTTTATTTTAAAATTTTTTTACATTTTTATTATAATTTCCGTAATTTTGTGTAGTTTTTATTTTTTTAACCTCTTCACCATTTAATTAAATATTTTTTTTTCATAAAATAATTCCTTTGAAAGGCTTTTTTCTCTAAAAACCATTGCATACTTTTAGGCACGTGTCAGTGTTACACATAAATTATTAACAATTGAAATTAAATTCAATATTTATTTGTTTTTTTCATAACTGGTGAGGGAAAGGCACAAATCTGAAGTCACTTTGCTGTTGTTGTTGTTGTTGTTGTTATGTAAACAGCATTTTTTCATATTTTTTTAACACCCAACAGTTTTTTTTAATTTAAAAAAATATATTTTTTTCAACCGCTTTCAAACAACCTTCTCAACGAAACGCTCACCGTCGAATAATTTTGACGATTGTTAATAAAAACCGATTTATTACTCAGTTTGTCAGTTTCACCCGTTGTTGTTGTTGCTGTTTTTGTTGTTAACAAATACCAACAACAACAATAATTTTTTCGAAATGTCATTCCTACAAATAGACAGACACGCATTTCAGTTGCACTTCCTTGCTTTGTTTTGGGTGTATAGGACTAGATATTATAGGTGAGAGAATGTGTATATGTGTAAGAGTTTGTATGTATGTATGTGTGTGTTTTAGAGTGTCTGTATGTATGTGTGTGTATGTTTGAGAGTATATCTCTCAAAAGTCCCTAAACTATTTGAAGCATTCAAACATGTGTCCTTTTTACCACGTATTAAGTACACAGACAACGGAAATCCTTTACACTCACACACACACACACACACACAAATACATATGTATACAAACATACACAGCCAGCTGAGAGTTGGTAATGAAAAAAAAACGGCTAGCAGCCGTTAATAAAAATTTTTCCAACAACAACAAAAACAATTACCATGAAATATGTACTCCAATAATCAATTCATACAGGAGGACAATGCATAGGGCTGGCTATAATAACAACAACAACAAAAACACCAAGAACAATAACAACACTAACAATAATGTTAATAAAATTGTGTATAGTAATTGTTGTCTTTCAAACACTAGACAACAAATGTTCTTGGAACTGGGTTTTGAGTGGAAAAAATATTTGGAAAGTGGAGGTGGTAAATTGTGATCGGATTTTTTTTTATTTCAATAAAAAATTAACTCAGGTCCTGAGAATAGTTTTTTGTTAAAGGAAACATTCTCAGATGCTTAGGACAATTTTTTCTAGGGCAAAAATGATCAGGTCCTGAGGAAAATTTATTTTCCAAAAACAGTATCTAGGTCCTGATGATTTTCCTTCGAAAAACCTCTTAGATTCTAAGAACATTTTTCCATTTCTATTTAATCGGACGAAAATATATATGGGAGCTATATCTAAATCTGAACCGATTTTCACGAAACTTAGCACACATAAAATGAGTATATATTTTAGTACCCTATGCCAAATTTTGTGCAAATCGAAATATATATAGGGACTTTGGTTCACCATTTACATAAATCGGACGAAAATATATATGGGAGCTATATCTAAATCTGAATCGATTTTTACGAAACTTAATACACATCATTCTAGACTTAATTCAGTACCCCATGCAAAATATCGTGCAAATCGAAAGATATATAGGGACTTTGGTTCACCATTTACCTTAAATCGGACGAATTTATATATGGGAGCTATATCTAAATCTGAAACGATTTTCACGAAACTTAGCACACATCATTATAGACTCAATTCTGTACGCTATGCCAAATTTCGTGCATATCGAAAGATATATAAGGATTTTGGTGCACCAATTACCTTAAATCGGTTCAAAATATATGGGAGCTATATCTAAATCTGAACCGATTTTAACGAAACTTAGCACACATCATTTTAGACTTAATTTAGTGCGCTATACCAAATTTCGTGCAAATCGAAAGATATATAGGGACTTTGGTGTACCATTTACCTTAAATCGGACGCTATATCTAAATCTGAAGCGATTTTCATGAAACTTAGCACACATTATTTTAGACTTAATTTAGTGCTCTATACCAAATTTCGTGCATATCGAAAGATATTTAGGGACTTTGGTTCACCATTTTCCTTAAATCGGACGAATTTATATATGGGAGTTATATCAAAATTTGAACCGATTTTCACGAAACTGCACGTACGTCATTCTATGCCTAATTCTGTACTATATGACAAATTTCGTGCAAATCGAAATATATATAGGGACTTTGGTTCACCATTTATATAAATCGGACGAAAATATATATGGGAGCTATATAAAAATCTGAACCGATTTTCTTCAATTTTTGTAAGGTTCGTCCTTGGGCCAAATAAATTAACTGTGCCAAATTTCATCCAAATCGGATCATAAATGCGACCTGTACTTTGTTTACAATTTAACATCTACAGACAGACGGACGGGCGGAGGGACGGACGACTCCACTCAGAAAGTGATTCTAGGCATATTCTCAAAAGGAACCATGTGTCTATCTCGTTTCCTTTTGCCTGTTACAAATATATGCATAAAGACATATTACCCTGTGCCACAGTGTGCAGAAGGGTATTAAAGTCCTTAGTCTAGTTTTTTTCTGAAGAAAAAAAAGTTCAGATCCTATACATAATTTCAATAGAAACAATCCCTTAGCCCTACGGATAATTCTCCAAAAGACATATCTTAGGTCCTGAAAAAAATGTTTCTAAATATTCTCAGGATATTTAAGGAGGAAATTTTTTTTCTGAAGAAAAAAAAAGCGGAGGTAATTTTTTCTACAGAAAAATGTTCTCAGGCCCTTGCAGATCATATTTTTCAAATAAAAAAATCCTTTGATCCTGAAGAAATGTTTTCTTTAGAAACATAATTTCAGGTCTTAATCATATTTTTTCTTACAGAAAAACCCCTTAGGTCCTGATGGTATTTTTTTCATTAAAACTATTTCTTAGGTCTAGGGGATATATTTTAATTAAAAATTCTGGTTTTCTGGTTCAAAAGAAAAAAATACTTAAGTCCTGAGGATACTTTTTCTCCAAAAAAAATGTTTAGGCCCAGAAGACAATTTTATTCCATTTTTTGCAATTCTCAAGACCTTTTTTTCTGAAAAAATGCTGAGGCCTGGAGGACAGCATTTTCTTCTATAGAAAAAATACCCAAGCCCTGAAGATATATATTTTTCAGTAATAAAAATTATTATATTCTGAAGAAATTTTATTTCTATAGACAAATCTATTATTTTTTTATTTTTAATATTCTCAGGCCATCAGCATATTTTTTATAGAAAAAATCGTTAGGTCCTGTGGACAATTTTTGACTTTCGATAAAATTATCAGATCCTAATATTATCATCTGTCTTTAAAGACATGGTCATGAGATCAACTTTTTTCGATTTTTCAAAGAAAAAAATCCATGAATTCTGAAGTCCTTTTTTCTGAAGAAAAATAGAAGAAAAGAAAAAATCCTTAATGCTTAAATTTTATATTGAAAATGGTGTTGCGGTGCGTATACATGCTGGCAATAGTCATACGTCACAATAGCCTCATATTATAAATACATATTCGAATGACTGAGAAGAATTTTATAATTTTTTTTCCTAACCACAAGTATCTTAAAATCTTTTTTTTTTTATAGAAAAAAATCTTCAGGCTTTTCTATAGGAAAACATTCTGACAAAAGTAAAATAATTGAATTTCATATTAAAATGTTAGGTCGATGGTGCGTATACATGTTGACAATACTAATACGCCACAAAATCTCTTTCTTTTATCTCTTCTTCTTTTACTTATTGTTATTATTTTTTGTAAAAAACATATCAATGAAGCGTATACGTACGATTAACACTCATACGCTACTCTTACTATTTGTCTTTATTTTTCTTTTCTCCCCAATTTCGTTCTCTGGGTGCGTATACATTTCATTAACACTCATACGCCGTTGAAATATTTAATTTATTGATGATATGACGTTGTCTTAGTTTTTTTTATTTTCTTTAGCAATCACAAAGTTTCTTACGTGTATGACTTCTTGTGCGGGGGTATAACTATTGACGTGATTGATGATAAGTTCAAACAGCATATATGACGTTCTACCTATATAACAAGTGATTGGACAGGTAATTGCCCGAAGAATTTCTCAACTAAAAGGAAGCGAAAGAAATCAGTGACGTTGACAAATTTAATTGTTTTGACACCATTGTTTGTAAGGTCGACGGGTAACGGAAGGATGAAGAGAAATTGAGCAACTGGGTAACTTTTTTCATTGTTTTTTTCCTTTAACAAAAATTGACTTCCGGATCGGAGGACTTTTTCCATAGAAAATATTTTCCTAAAACCATGAAACCACATCCACAGAAGATTTTTTCCCACAGATAAAAGAAATTGTGATTAGTTCCTTGAAGAAAATACTTATATTTGTGCAGATTTCCTCCACAAAAACCTATAAAATTTTCCGATTTATATTTGATTGCAATGAGGCGTATGAATGTTGTCGGCACGTATACGCACCGCAATACCAGTTTTTTCTTATTGCGTCTAACTTAACAGTGGAGAACCACTAGAAATAAGACAATCGTGATTTTTATTTTACTATACACAAATAATTTTCTGAAGGGTCTTAACCTGTCCTGTAACCATAGGAAAAAAACTTGATTTTAAGGATTTGTTTTCTATAGAAATGCTTCTATAGATTCTGAGAATTTTTCCATATAAAAATTGTCCTCCGTACCTGAGCATATTTCGTTACAAAAATTAGTTTTAAGAGAAAAAATGCATTGAATCTGTAGCCCCAAGTCCTATAAAAATACACCAAAATTACCCTATTTTCTTTTTAAAATTTCTATTTATAACGTGAGTGCGATGTGGCGTATGAATGCTGTCGACACGTATACGCACCGCAATACCTGTTACGCCTGAGTGCGCCTAGTTTTCAATTGTGAAGCAGTAAAAAAATTAAAATTCAAAAAAACCTCAAACCCCTATCGTACCTGAGCTCATTTGTTCCTGTATACAAGACCTCACTTTGAGATAAAAAATTCTGTGGTGTATGATTATTGCTGTGAAGTTCACACACCACATATTTATTTTTAGGATTTTTTTTTTGTAGTAACAATTTGGGTCCTGATAATTTTTTCCACATAAAAAAATTCCACAGTACCTGAGAGTGCTTGGTTTCCTGTTACTCCTTCTGTGAACATAGGACTTCAAGAAAGCATCGCCATTTTTGGTTATTTCGGATATCGGTATTTTTTCGACACCAGGTGGTCGTCCTAAATCTTGTGATCCCACACACACTTTCCTCTATGGTGTGGCCAATTCATCTCCATTTTCTATGTCTAAGCATCGGCAAATTACTCGATTATTTCGTTTTAGATCTGGGGTTATTGTTCGTAACCAGGCGTTTCTTGGTCGTCCCAGATTTCTTGATACTTATGGATTCCATTCATGGGCCATTCTGAGTATGCGATATACATTTTTTTTATCAAGTGTGGTTCCTAGCGCATTAGGTTCCACAGATCTGTCCTGGGATTGTTAATTTTCAGGACCTTTATATTTGTTTCCACTATCTCAAAGCCAACATTGCAAGCCAGTCTCTGCAGATCTTTTAAGTTTGACTGGATGTTGGATATATCATGAGAGAGGATGACAGCTGTCTATCCGCATAATCTAAGTCTTCGAGTTGTTGTGAGAATCTCCATGTTATGCTTCTTCTCTGACGGCAGACTTTATTCATTATTTTGTCCAAGAAAATTGTGGACAGTAGGGGTCACAAAGGTCATCCTTAATTTATGGTCCGTTTATGGTTGGCATTTGTTCCTATTTTGCATCCACGTACTCCTCTATTGCTAAATGATTTCCACATGCCAGTTCGTTTGAGAATGATTCTCTAGAAAATATTTTTTTTTCATATCGTGAACCCTTCGAATCTGAATTAAAAGGCTCAGACATAGCTTTGTAATTTTTGTGTTTGCAAAACTGTTACATTTTCAAATGTGTTATTATTTATTTCCTTGAGTTCAATGTGGCGTATGAATGCTGACAACACGTATACGCACCCTTCATAACTTAATTTCAATGTGGCGTATAAATGTTGTCAGTACTTATACGCAACCCAACGCCTTGGTCTTTACTTTGTTTGTTACAGAACGGTTGTTCCATAAGCCGAGCTTAAAAAAGATTTCAAAGCGCGTCGGTCTTGTGCGCAAATCCACCAATTTGGAAGACCAAGATGTTGTTTTCTACTTGGTCTTTCCATCTAATTTGTGGCCTTCCCCTTCTATGGGTACCATCAGCTGGTTCGCTTTTATATACCTTTTGAGCTGGGGCATTCTCATCCATTCGCACAACAAGGCCTAGCCACCGTTGTCGCTGCAGCTCAATACGACTGACTATGTCGATGTCCGCGTATAAATTGTAAATCTCGTGATTCATTCGACGCCGATATTCCCCGTCGACGCAGATCGGCCCGTAGATCTTTCGGAGAATTTTTCTTTCAAACAGCCCAAGAGCTGCCTCATCTGCTTGCGCAAGTACCCATGCTTCTGATCCATATAATAGCACGGGTAGTATCAGCGTCTTGTAAAGTGTAAGTTTGGTCTGGGGGGTGGTGGCCTTTTTTCTAAACTGCTTACTCAGACCATAGGAGCATCTGTTGGCCATCACAGTCCTTCTCCGAATTTCAAAACTGATGTCATTAGTTTTATTTATGGCGGGACCAAGGTATATAAAATCTTTAACTACCTCGAAGCTGTAGTTCTCAAGTTGCGCGTTGATACCATCAGCTTGGTCTTCTCGCCGTTTACTGCCAGACCCACTTTGGCAGACTCCTTCTCAATTCGTTTAAAGGGGGCTGTTACCGCTCGCAATGTTAGACCGATTATATGGATGTCATCGGCGTAGGCGAGTAACATGTGTTGTTTGGTTTACAGAGTGCCATTTCTGTTCACCTTTGCGTCTCGTCATTCGTTTTATTTATGGCGGTATCAAGGTATATGAAGTCTTTAACTACCTCGAAGCTGTAGTTCTCAAGTTCCACAGTTGGTTCGAGTCTACTGGACGTCTTGCGCGTTGATACCATCAGCTTGGTCTTCTCGCCGTTTACTGCCAGACCCACTTTGGCAGACTCCTTCTCAATTCGTTTAAAGTTGGCTGTTACCGCTCGCAATGTTAGACCGAATATATCGATGTCATCGACGTAGGCGAGTAACATGTGTTGTATGGTTTACAGAGTTCTATTTCTATTCACCTTTGCGTCTCGTATGACCTTTTCCAGCAGGATGTTAAATAGATCACACGACAAACTGTCACCTTGTCTGAATCCTCGTTCCATATTGAAGGGCTCCGGTGCTTTCCTACTTTAACTGCTGACCTTGTGCCACTTAAAGTTATCCTGCATAGCCGTATTAATTTTGCAGGAATGCCGAACGTAGACATGGCTTTAAACACCTCTGAATGGATAGGGATGTCGAATGCGGCTTTATAATCGACGAATAGGTCGATGAGTGAAAATCTGGTCAATGGTGGATTTGCCAGGTCTGAAGCCGCATTGGTATGGTCCAATGATGTCATTGACCATTGGCTTCAGTCGTGCACACTGGATAGCACTTTACATGCGATGGCAAGGAGACTTATTCCTCCATAGTTGGCACATATCGTCTTGTCTCCTTGTTTGTGCACGGGACACAGGATGCTGAGATTCCAATCATTGAGCATGCATTCCTCTAGCCAAATTGTACTAATCAGCTGGTGCATGCTCCTGACCAGCATCTGGCCACCAGTCTTGAATAGTTCGGCTGGTAACCCATCGGCTCCTTTTGCTTTATTGTTCTTGAGCCGATTAAATGCTTTCATGACCTCATCTTGGCTAGGTGGTATACACTCTATACCAACATATCTGATTGGTTCTGGGGTATATTCTTCACCACCACTATTTGATACCAGAAGCTTTTCAAAATGCTCCTTTCAGATCCTCAACACGCTGCATGTATCTGTCACCAGGTTTCCTTCGGTTCGAGGTTTTACTCTTTGGTAAAATTTCCGGACTTCATTCTGACTCCTGTACATCTCGATTGGCTCAGGCTCACGTTTTTCCTGTTCTTTCTTCTTTTTTCTGAGAACACGTTTCTCCTCTCTCCTTTTCTCCCGATAATTCTCCATCACGTTACGTGCTGCTACTGTCTGCAGGGTTGCCCTATACGCTGCGTTTTTCACATCAGTTGACTTACGACACTCCTATTCGTACCATGGGTTTCTTGGTGGTGGTTTTTGGTACCCAAGTGTTGCTTTTGCTGCAGTTTGTAGGGAGTGGGCAATTCTTTGCCATTGTGCTTCTATACTATTTCTTCAAGCAGATGGGTAAGTTGATCGGAGTAGGCCTCGTCTACCTGTTGTGTTTGCAGCTTTTCGACGTCGAGTTTCCGTGTTGTATTAGATCGCACCTTTACTGCTACATTAAGACGGGTGTGTACCTTGACTGCCACAAGGTAATGGTCCGAATCGATATCCGCTCCTCGGATCGATCGGAAGTCTAAAACACTGGATGAATGCCTTCCGTCTATCACAACATGATCAATTTGATTTCTCGTTGCTTGATCAGGAGAGAGATCCAGGTGGCCTTGTGTATATCGAGATGCGTGAATTTGGTGCTGCTAACTACCATGTTTTGTTGCTGCCGCGAAGTCAATCAACCTCATGTCGTTGTCGGATGTTTCGTCATGATGGCTGAATTTTTCGACGGTGGGAATACTTCTCTTTGTTCTTTGAGATATTTTCAAATGAGTCTTTGGAATTAGTAGCCCCGAATTATTTTAATATTTTTGGTTCTAAAAGAAATCGTGATTTATAACCTGAAGGCAATGTGGCGTATAAGTATTGCCGGTATGTATACGCACCGTAGATAATATGTTTGTATTTCCGAAGAGATATTTTTAATTGAGACCTATGAATCGGAATCCCTGAACTCTTTAAATTTTTGTGTTCTAAAAGAAAAACATTTAATTTTCTAAGGTGTATTTTACTAAATCGTGATTTATAATTTGAGGTCAGTGTGGCGTATGACTATTGTCGATATGTATACGCACCGCAGTACCATTTCATATAAAATTCCATTATTTTTTGTCGAATTTCATTTGCTTTGGCAATTGTGAATGGCCTTTTTTCTTCGTCATTAATTTTTTGTTTCAACCTACCAATTAGTTTTGCTTGCAATCTATTTTTAGGCCTGAAAACCCCCACTCCCTGGTATATATTTAGACAAGACAAATTACATGATAATTTTCCTGTGTGAGAAATCGGAGGCTAGGTTAGGTTATTTTATTTTTCTTACTTCTTCTTTTCATATTACATACAAATCACTTGATCGGCGGGCAGACAACGTTGTGCAAAACGTTCAAATGCCATGCCCATGGGACAAGCCGTATGTATAATTTCACCTGGCGCTCCACAGGTGTAATATGACTGGCAATTATTTTCCGTATTGGGATAGGAGGTGTGGGCGTCGCGATTTGAACAGAGCTGAGGGAAAAAAGAAAAGTTTTTTTTTTGCTTTTTGTGAACGGAAATTAATTGAAGATGCGATGTGGAACCTACCTCATCATATGTTTTCTGTTTCGTGGCAGCCAATGTCCGTTGCATAGTTTTAGGCGCCATGGTGCATTCCTTTAACTCTTTCACACATTTGATGGTTGTGGCATCAAAATACAAACCCTCCGCACATTGATGAAGTTCCGCCACTCCTTTGACACACTGGAAATACGAACGACAATTATCCTCTATATAAGGGTAGAGAGTGCCCTCGTTAAGGCCTCCAGCGCACATTTGCTGCACAGATGGTTGTTTGATAATTTCTTCGGCCACTTGTTGTTCGGGGTTACATGTACCCTGGGTATCGGCGAGGCAACGATTTTGGCTTTTGCTGAAATATTCATTTTCCCCGCACGATTGCGGTATCTTCTGACCATTGATGCAGGTAAAGTAATTGCGACAATTATTGATATCCCTGGCCAACTGTCCATGGCGATCACTACATTCCCCTGCCCTCTTGCCATTCTCCAGCAGGCAGGTACCATCATTTTGACGACAGAAACCCAGAAGGCTGTCATAACTTTCTCCATTGCGACATTTTTGCGTGAGAGGTTCTTCTTCGTCCTGACAGCTGATATAGAAACGGCAGTCACCCGGCACGGCAATGGTTGCACCATCGGAATATTCCCGACACATTTGTTCAACAGTGGTGTGGTCATCCAAACATTGTTGCTGCCTTTGGCCAAAGGTTTGCACCCTTGTGGATATCTCTGAGGTTTCGCCCTCGGGTGCCGGGTCCAAGGCCTTCCGTTGACATTGATTACTCGTGGTATTGAAGAAGTGCCCTTCATAACACCGCTCATGCCTCAGTTGGCCATCCAGGCAGACATAGAAATTATTACAGTTCAATGGATCCGCCATCAGATAGCCATGTTTACCCTCGCAAACAATTGGATCTGGAGGCACGGGGTGTTGATTGGGTGCATCATCATCGACAAAGGGACATGAACCATCGTCGGGTACACACAACAACTGTTCCGAATCGAAATAGGTATTTCCGGCACATTTCTTTGGTTGAGCCTGACCCTCGGAACAAATATAGTAACGGGTGCAATCTTTACGATCCGCTATATAGGAACCATCGGGTAGGTTGCCACAGCTATAGGTCGTTTGATTGGTATCTATCAAATGGCCATCCTGACATTGATTTGTGGCATCGTAGAGACATTTACCCAATAGGGCATTAAATTGATACTGCTCCGGACATTCTATGGGTATGGCCAGGCCCTTGACACAGGCATAATAGACATTGCAGTAAAGTTCGTGAGGCAAACGGGTACCGTGACTGACATTTTGACATTTGGAACCTTGGGGCTCCTTTTGCATAGAACCTCGACATTCACCATGATCGGCACGACACTGGCGGGTAAATTTGTGATAATATTGACCCTCGGGGCAATAAAGCAATTGTGGACCGGTAAGACTGGAACAGGAATAATACGCCTGGCAATCACTGGGATGCGGCACCAGGGAGCCATCTGCAGCATTGGTACAGGGGCCGGTTAAAGGCACCCGACACGTTCCATCATTGGGCCGACAATAACCCAGCTTCGGATCGAAGAAGCTACCTACGTTACATTGCATTTCATAGGGCTTCGATGAGGATATACAAATATAATATCGAGTACAATCCTGAGGATGGGCCACCGAGGCACCATCCAGCTGATTTTCACAAATCTCCGCACCTTCCTCGGCTAAGTGGGCCTGTTGCTCGGGCCACAAGGTAATGGTGCTATCATCTCTGAGCGGACGACACTGATCCAATAAACTGTGTGGCACACATTGACGCTTCGTTTCGGAAAACATGTGACCCCGGACACAGCTACCCAGTGCCCAACTATCCCTTCGACAATAATAGAAAAGCGAACAGTTACCCGGCACCTTATGCAACTCTTGGCCATTACAAACCCTTTTGAGGCCTCTGGCGGAACAAATACCCTCATTTGCCACACACTCCTGCATTAGCTCATCATACATTTTATGCGCAGGGCAGACCTTCTTTTCCCATTTCCCCTTTGCCGAACATTCTTCATAGGCCGAACAATTCAGGGGAAAACTCCTCCTCTCCCTTGGTACACAATCCATTTGTAATTGGCCACAAATTCCTTGCGAATCCTTTCGGCATTCACTCAACTCCGCATCGTAATATTCCTCAGCATGGGAACATTGTTGTTGTTGCCACCGTCCTGCAATACAAATATAGAAACGATTACAGGCCAAGGCCGAGGGTCGCAATTGGCCTTCAGGTGAGCAGGATTCAATAACAAAATCTTCCGTATGTCCAGCATTTTCCGCCTTCTTAATGGCCTGAGGACACACCTGATCCGTATCGGGTATACAATAGTTCAGAGACCCATTGAAATACATGCCCAGGGGACAATAGTGATACCACCATTGATCCTCCAGACACATTAAATACATGGCACAATTTTCGCCATACGAACGTACCGACAAGTGGTGACAGGTTGTCTCACCCTGTTGGGCGCCATTTCTATTCTCCAAGAGTTTGCAATCAAATTCCGATCCCATATTATGCGGTAGACATGTTTCAAAGGTCGCTTCAAAATAGAAAGCCTTGCCACACGTCCTCAAATGCCATTTGGAATTTTGACAATGGAAATATTGTTGACAGGTGCGACCGCGATATAAACGTTGTTCGGAGTCGGCATTACAGGTTGGTAGATTTGCAACTTTGGCATATTCACAAATTGTATCATCACGGGGCTCCAGACATTTCTGTTGTTCCGGATTGTAGTAGTGGAAGGTGGGACAGGTTTGACGTTGCCACATTTGTTCGATACACAGCTCGTATTGCGAACAATTCGAGGGTACCGAACGTTTTTCATTATTCACACAGGGGAACTGAAAGAAATTTTGAAGCAAAAAAATATTTTTGTAGGTCCTGCAAAGGGAGTTGATTTTTAAAAATATCGGATTTTTTAAAAAAATCGGATTTTTAAAATAAATCGGATTTTTAAAATAATCGAACTTTTTAAAAATCGTATTTTTTAAGTCCTGCAAAAATTTTTTTTTTTGGAGCCAACATCTCAACAAACAAACAACAAAAAAACGTTTTCACCAGCGAAATCCGTTTAATTTTGTTTGCATGCTTCGTTGTTCCGCTCCAAAAAAACTATTGGGCTTCACATGGAAACTTGGTTTTATTTTTTTTTTTGGTTATCATATCTTTCCGAAATAAAAATGCCAAAAATAAAAGAATTTCGCCGTTTAACGTATTTTTTGTTTGTTTATTTGTGTTTTTTTTTTCATTAACTTCGCTAAATTACAGGATAATCGGACAAAGCGGAGATACTTAGAGACTATTGCGATGGCCGCTTAGCTACGACCCTTCCTTCCTCCACACATTTCAATTTCTTCAAATTTTTACCAAAAGAATTTTCTAAAAAAATTTGAAATTTTTTTCAAAGTTCTTACTTCTTCAATATCGGCGGAACGTTTGTGCATGTGATGGACGCTGACACGTGGAGCACGCATACACTGATTGATGGCCTTGTTGAAGATACGTCCGGCGCCGCAATTGCGTTCGTGCAACATATTCTTCTCACACACGTAGTACAGCTGGAGATTGTGTGGATGGATGACACGCTCACCCTCACGATACAGACCCAAGCAGGTGCAGGATTCCTTGGCATTACACGTTCCATCGTTGGCAATGCAGCAATTGGCATCGGTATTGAAGTATTGGCCAGCGGGACATGATTTCAAATGCATGCTACCGGCACTGCATTCATAATATTGGGTACAATCTTCGGTATTGGGAGCACGATCACCGGTCTGAAGGCCATTGGGGCAAGAGCAACCCTCGCCCAGGGAGCTGACACAATTGCCCACGGATATATCGAAGAATGAACCCTCGGGACAATTTAAGACCATAATGCTGTTGGGTCCGGAACACAAACAGAAGGTGGTGTTACTGTTCTTGGCGGGAATGCCGTAGGGTTTCTGGGGCGTGGCATCAGCACACAAAGCTATGTCGCAGAGACTCTAAAGGGGGGTGAGGTGAAATATGTTACATTATGTTTACATTACAGGTAATAGGGCTTAGGAAATACTTACCTCAGCAGAGGGTACACATTGTAGGCTATATTCATCGAAGACATAACCTTGTTGACAATATACAAATTCCGGTCCCTTGGAGGTACATTGACAATAGCCATAGGCATTGCTATAGGAGGGATATTGTTGATTTTCAGTTCCGGCCGTATTGCAGTGATTCATGTCACAGAGATCCTGAAGAGAGGAGAAGAGAGAGGTTATTTTTTAAAGTTTAAATAAGGCTTCGATTTTTAATTTTTTTTTGAAGTTTCCACAAGGCGTGGATTTTTTTTGGAGATCAAAAAATCTATAATTCCGGCAGTTAGGGATCAAAACAATCCGGCAACGATCCTATGCTTCAATGTAGGGATCTATAATTTCGGCAAGGGTTCTATGCTTCATGTTAGGGGTGTAAAAGTCCGACAAGGGATCAAAACAATCCGGCAAGGGTTCTCTGCTTCAATGTAGGGATCTATAATTCCGGCAAGGATTATATGCTTCAAGATAGGGATCTAAATGTCCCGCAAGGGTTCTATGCTTCAATTTAGGGTTCTAAAAGTCCGACAAGGGATCAAAACAATCCGGCAAGGGTTCTATGCTTCAATGTAGGGATCTATAATTCCGGCAAGGGATCTATACTTCAAGTTAGGGATCAAAACAATCCGGCAAGGGTTCTATGCTTCAATGTAGGGATCAAAACAATCCGGCAAGGGATCTATACTTCAAGTTAGGGATCAAAACAATCCGGCAAGGGTTCTATGCTTCAAGTTAGGGATCTAAAAGTCCCGCAAGGGATCTATACTTCAATTTAGGGATCTATAATATAATTCCATCCACAAAACCAAAAAATACAAATATTTTCCTCCCCAATCACTCACCTCAATCGGCACCTTGGGTGCAACGCATTCTTGTGTTTCCTTATCGAATATCCATTTGTTCAGACATTCCTCAAACGTCGGCTTGCCACCCAGACACAAACAATAACCATTATTCACGAAGGCTGGTAACTTTGTATTATCGGCAACACCTACACATTGGGTAGCTTCACAATTTGGCAATGGAACTTTACAGACATTCTCCGTCGGATTGAAGACACCACCATTCTCACATGGACGATATTCGGCGTCACCATTTTCCTTGCACATACAGAAACCATCAGTGGTTCCAGTGGCTGGGAATGGTACATATAGCGGCTGAGTTTTACATATGCTGCGATCACAGATAGCCGGTTCACATTCTAAGCTGGTGGAGTTAAAATATTCCGTTTCCGAACATGTTTTATAGACGGCATCGCCATTATTACATTGACAATAGCCTTGATCGGTGGTCAGAGCTGGGAATTTGGTAGTATCTTTGGGATTTTCACATTTGGTCGTATCGCAATTGATCTGAATTTGGAAGAGGAGAAGGAGGAGTTGTAGGAGATTATAGAAGGGTCTTGATGGGCTCTGATATCTACTTACATTTTTCAATTTGCAAATACCTGTCACTGTATCGTAGTTTGTATTTTTGGGACACTCCTCGAATACACCAACCTTGGATTTACACACACAGAAGCCATTGAGGGTGTCCGTTGTGGGTGGATAATAGTAATTTTCCGCTTCCTTGAGGCATACCATTTGGTCGCAATCAGTCTGGGGAGAAATGAAAAAGCAATGAAGTTTTTTTTTGTGGAAGGTTAGCGGAAGGTGAAATTTTCCCCTTTCAACACTTCTCAGATCACGAAGTTTGTTGTTTTTTTTTTCAACAATATTTTTCTCGACTTTTCAACTTACCGATAATTCAATATCAGTACAGGAGTTAATGTATGGATTATAGGTTTGTTTTTTGGGGCAATTGACTACCATGGCAACATTGTCGATACAAATGCAGTATGTCGTCGGATCCTGGTTATTGGAGAATTTATAGTAATTATCAGTGGACTTGCAGATCATTGAGTTGCAGGCTGTATCCTGTAAGGGGGAAAAATATTTATTTTTAAAATTTCATTTGAAATGTTGTTTTTCTTTTCGGTCCCGCAAAGACTTACCGTTGTACAAATGCCCAATTTCGTATCGAAGGTATAATCAGCGGGACAGGATTCTTTTATGGCAAAACCATTGATGCACGAACAGAATTCCGTTTCGGAACCATTTATTGTGGGGAACGATTGGTAGGGTGCTAAAGTTGAACACAAGGTGGCATCACAGTCAGGCTAAGAAGGGTAGAGAGAAAGAAGAAGAGAGAGAGAGATTAAAAAAATGTCTCTTCATTAGAGATGTATTGTTCGTTTTTTTGTCTCTCCTATAGAGATCTACAGTTCGTTTTTTCTCTCTACTGTAGATATCTATAGTCTTGGTTTTTTTAAGGTTTTTTTAATGGTCTCCACATTAAAGATCTCCAAATCGGGTTTCGATTATCTCAAATATCTAGTGATCTGTAAATCGGTTTGTAAACTTACATCTGAAACCTGAACACAGGCAACACCATTAAATTCATGACCTCGTTCACAATTTTTTTCCACTGCCACACCATTGATGCAAATATAAAATTTACTCTTGTCCTGGTCATCGGCAATTGGCGTGTAATCGGGTATGCCATTGCACCTATTATTCGAACATGATTTTTTGGGATCACACATTCCCATTACGGCATCGAAACCACCAACGGTACAGTTGCCCACCAATGTCTCCTTGCCATTACACCAATAAAATTGATTACAGTTGGGATGTGGCAACACCATGACCTTATTCTCATTCTCAGCACACGGATTATAACAAACGGCATCCAAATCAGGTTCACATGTCAATGTGTCGGGATTGAACCAATCTCCTTCTTTGCATTCCTGAAGCTGGGATTTACCGTCCTGACACTTATAGAAGATGTTACAGTGTTTGGGTATGGGTACCCAGGTGCCATCTTTTTCGTCGGCACACAAATTCTTCCAGCAGGTGTTTTGGCAATCATCGACGCAGGAATTCGTTTGGCTGTCGTACATCATGCCGAAGCTGCATTGTTGGAGAATTAGATCACCGTTGGAGCAGATATAGAAGGAATCGCAATCATCGCCGGGAACAAAGGTACCATTTTTAATGCCACCGGGGCAGTCGCAATCATTTACCTCCTGGGGCCAACATTCGTTTTCGGTATCGAGTACGCACTTGCCCTCCTCGCTGTCGTACATGTAGCCCTGTTCGCAATATTGTGGTTTGAAGACACCCGTACAACAGGCATAGTATGCTGAACAATTATGCGGATCGGCATATTGTTCACCTGTCTGGCAAGGTGCGGGTTCGCGACATACATTTTCGGCATCAAATTCACACTGTTCTGTTTCGTCATTGAAATATTCATTTGCCGGGCAGGTCATCTCCTTCCAGCTACCACTGCAGCATTCATAATATGATGCACAATTATCGGTATTTGGTTTCAATTGACCGTCAGTGCAGGGTTGCTCAGGCTTGGTCCAGCAGGCATTCTTGGTATCGGGTTGACACGATTTGGATTTGGTATCGAAGTAATAATTCTCCTCGCAGTATTCCTCAACCCAGTCATTGCTGCAACAACGAAGATAGGTGCTGCAGTTGCCTTTATCTGCTGCCTTAATGTCGCCATCAACGCAAACTGGAACCACCGGCTTGGGCCAGCAGACATTCTTGGTATCGGGTTGACACGATTTGGATTTGGTATCGAAGTAATAATTCTCCTCGCAGTATTCCTCAACCCAGTCATTGCTGCAACAACGAAGATAGGTGCTGCAGTTGCCTTTATCTGCTGCCTTAATGTCGCCATCAACGCAAACTGGAACCACCGGCTTGGGCCAGCAGACATTCTTGGTATCGAGTTGACACGATTTGGATTTGGTGTCGAAGTAATAATTCTCCCCGCAGTATTCCTCAACCCAGTCATTGCTGCAACAACGAAGATAGGTGCTGCAGTTGCCTTTATCTGCTGCCTTAATGTCGCCATCAACGCAAACTGGAACCACCGGCTTGGGCCAGCAGACATTCTTGGTATCGGGTTGACACGATTTGGATTTGGTGTCGAAGTAATAATTCTCCCCGCAGTATTCCTCAACCCAGTCATTGCTGCAACAACGAAGATAGGTGCTGCAGTTGCCTTTATCTGCTGCCTTAATGTCGCCATCAACGCAAACTGGAACCACCGGCTTGGGCCAGCAGACATTCTTGGTATCGGGTTGACACGATTTGGATTTCGTATCGAAGTAATAATTCTCCTCGCAGTATTCCTCAACCCAGTCATTGCTGCAACAACGAAGATAGGTGCTGCAGTTGCCTTTATCTGCTGCCTTAATGTCGCCATCTACGCAAACGGGTACCTCCACCTTGGGCCAGCAGACGTTCTTGGTATCGGGTTGACACGATTTGGATTTGGTGTCAAAATAATAATTCTCCTCGCAGTATTCCTCAACCCAGTCATTGCTGCAACAACGAAGATAGGTGCTGCAGTTGCCTTTATCTGCTGCCTTAATGTCGCCATCTACGCAAACGGGTACCTCCACCTTGGGCCAGCAGACGTTCTTGTTATCGGGTTGACACGATTTGGATTTGGTATCGAAGTAATAATTCTCCTCGCAGTATTCCTCAACCCAGTCATTGCTGCAACAACGAAGATAGGTGCTGCAGTTGCCTTTATCTGCTGCCTTAATGTCGCCATCTACGCATACGGGTACCTCCACCTTGGGCCAGCAGACGTTCTTGGTATCGGGTTGACACGATTTGGATTTGGTGTCGAAGTAATAATTCTCCTCGCAGTATTCCTCAACCCAGTCATTGCTGCAACAACGAAGATAGGTGCTGCAGTTGCCTTTATCTGCTGCCTTAATGTCGCCATCAACGCAAACTGGAACCACCGGCTTGGGCCAGCAGACATTCTTGGTATCGGGTTGACACGATTTGGATTTGGTATCGAAGTAATAATTCTCCTCGCAGTATTCCTCAACCCAGTCATTGCTGCAACAACGAAGATAGGTGCTGCAGTTGCCTTTATCTGCTGCCTTAATGTCGCCATCTACGCAAACGGGTACCTCCACCTTGGGCCAGCAGACATTTTTGGTATCGGGTTGACACGATTTGGATTTGGTATCGAAGTAATAGTTTTCCTCGCAGTATTCCTCTACCCAGTCATTGCTGCAACAACGAAGATAGGTGCTACAGTTGCCTTGATCTGCTGCCTTAATGTCGCCATCTACGCAAACGGGTACCTCTACCTTGGGCCAGCAGACATTCTTGGTATCGGGTTGACACGATTTGGATTTGGTGTCGAAGTAATAATTCTCCTCGCAGTATTCCTCAACCCAGTCATTGCTGCAACAACGAAGATAGGTGCTGCAGTTGCCTTTATCTGCTGCCTTAATGTCGCCATCTACGCATACGGGTACCTCCACCTTGGGCCAGCAGACGTTCTTGGTATCGGGTTGACACGATTTGGATTTGGTGTCGAAGTAATAATTCTCCTCGCAGTATTCCTCCACCCAGTCATTGCTGCAACAACGAAGATAGGTGCTGCTGCAGTTGCCTTACGCAAACTGGAACCACCGGCTTCATTTTTGGCTGACACGATTTGGAATGTCTCTACCCAGTCATTGCTGCAACAACGAAGATAGGTGCTACAGTTGCCTTGATCTGCTGCCTTAATGTCGCCATCTACGCAAACGGGTACCTCTACCTTGGGCCAGCAGACATTCTTGGTATCGGGTTGACACGATTTGGATTTGGTGTCGAAGTAATAATTCTCCTCGCAGTATTCCTCAACCCAGTCATTGCTGCAACAACGAAGATAGGTGCTGCAGTTGCCTTTATCTGCTGCCTTAATGTCGCCATCAACGCAAACTGGAACCACCGGCTTGGGCCAGCAGACATTCTTGGTATCGGGTTGACACGATTTGGATTTGGTGTCGAAGTAATAATTCTCCTCGCAGTATTCCTCAACCCAGTCATTGCTGCAACAACGAAGATAGGTGCTGCAGTTGCCTTTATCTGCTGCCTTAATGTCGCCATCTACGCATACGGGTACCTCCACCTTGGGCCAGCAGACATTCTTGGTGTCGGGTTGACACGAATTGGATTTGGTATCGAAGTAATAATTTTCCTCGCAGTATTCCTCAACCCAGTCATTGCTGCAACAACGAAGGTAAGTGCTGCAGTTGCCTTGATCTGCTGCCTTGATGTCGCCTTCTACGCAAACAGGGACCTCCTCCTTGGGCCAGCAGACATTCTTGGTATCCAATACGCACTTCGTGCCATCAAAATAGTATCCCTTGTCACACGATTTCGAAACCAATTCACCCGAACAACACTCAAAGTATGCCGAACACTTTGCGGGATCCTGATATTGTTGGCCATCGACACAGGGTACAGTCTCAGGTTTGCGGCAAACATTCTTTACATCCTCTTCGCATTGCTTCGTCTTGGCATTGAAATATTCGTTGTCAGCACAGACGGCATCTTTCCAAACTCCCGTACAACATCTGTAATAGGCGGTGCAATCTTTGTCGTTAGCCTTTACTTCACCATCTGTGCAGGTGGTGGCAGCTGCCTGGGCCGTTGACGACATGGGACAAATATTATTCACATCCTTAATACAGGTTTTAATGGCATCATTGAAATAGTAACCACGTTGGCAGGCCTCTTCAACCATTTCGCCGTTGCGACACACCAGTTTTCGGCTACAATCCAACGGGTGGGCAATGCTATCGAGATTACGCAGACCATCGGGGCAAAGATGTTCGGGTGACTTCACAACACTGCGTTTGGCACGTGACTTGGTTTCATAGTCGGGCATGCAACTTTTCTCTTCGGCATTATAGAAGTTACCTTCGCCGCAGCTCGTCTCAATTAATTTGCCATCGAAGCAGATATAGAATAAATGACGATTTTTAGGATGGGATATGAGATCACCTTCCGCATAGCCACCGGGACATTTTACAGGTAATTGTTGTTGTTGTTGTTTAGCTGCCTCAGGACAGGGGGTGGGTTGCTGTAGGGTAGGGGGAAAAGAGTAAATGTTATTTTAATTATTTATTTTTAATAGAAATATTGGGCGCCACTTGTTCGTAAAGTTCGTCAATGTAACTCCACAGCTATTAGAGAATTGGGAAATATGTTGGGCGCCATGTCATAGGCATAGAAATGCCTTAGTATTGATTAAAATATTGGGCTCCAGTTGTTCCGATGCCAGTCATACACTCAACAACTAGGAAAAAATTAAATGTTGGGCGCCATTCATTCGTCTTTTTTCGAAGTTCTATAAGTTTCTCTTAGAAAAGAGGTTGAGAGCCGAAACGCTGAGCGTAATAAGTTCATTGAACAGAAACTTCGCAGAAAAGAGCCGCACCACGAATTTATACCAGTGATAAAAAACATTGGCATGTTGAAACGTTGGGCGCCACTAGTTCTACCAATTCAGATTGACTTGTAGAGCTTGGCCATGACAAGTTCCTCGGACAGAAATATCTTAGACAAGAGGCTTATAGCCGATCTAACTTCAGAATATCATTCGTATGTTAAAGCGTTGGGCGCCTCAAGTTCTCCCAATTCAGAATGGCTTGTAGAGCTTGACCCTTACTAGATTCTCGAACAGAAATCTATCAAAAAAGAGCCTCAACCTCAGTTAGAGTTAGATTTTTTAAATCATTGGCATGCTGAAACGTTGGGCGCCACTGGTTCTCTCAAATCAAATCGGCTTATAGCGTTACAACTTCCTCTTTCCACAGAAAATAGGCTGATAACCGATCTGACTTCGGGATATCATTAAGGTGAATAGGAGATTGTGATTGTGGGAAATTAAGTGGTAACATGAAACGTTGGGCGCCATTGGGAGAGGTGGGCGACTATCGAACTTAACCTGATTTATATGCTTATTATCACGATAGTTAGAAAGCAAAAAAATCCTCCAAACACAGATTGTTTTGTATTTTTGATGGCTATTAGTTACTGGCACGTTGGGCGCCACAATTTCCTCGAACTCATTTGAATTCGTTTTGCATGACATATCATGGCATGTTTTTTTTTGTTCTGTTGTTGGCGAACCATTTGTCTATCCGACTTACCGGCTTAGGTCTGCACACTTTAACGTTGTCATCGAATTCGCTACCCTCGGAACACAGACGGCACACCGCCTTCTTATTGGCACAAATACAATATTGGCTCTTATCGGTTTTGGCTGGGAATGCAACATGATCTTCGGAATTTAGGCATACGGTTTGATCACAGTTGGTCTGAAACGGGAAGGGAATACATTTTTGTTGTTGTTCGTCTTTTTTTTTTGCTTTTCTTTGATTTTGTTTTTGTACAGATCCTGAATACTTACTGCCGAACAATCTCCTTGTAAACAGGGTGTGGTGACAATAACTTTGGGAGTTGTGGTAGTTACTTCAGGAGTTGTAGTACAGGGTGTAGTCAACGGGGTGTTGACATCCTTGGGTGGTGTGGTGGTTACGTCAACTTCGGTTGTTGTAATGCAGGGTGTTGGGGTTACGACGACCTTAGGAGTTGTTGTGGTTACTTCGGGTGTTGTAGTACAGGGTGTAGTCAACGGGGTAGTGGTTATCTCAATTTCGGTTGTTGTAATACAGGGTGTTGTTGTTACGACGACCTTGGGAGTTGTTGTGGTTTGCTTGGGTGTTGTTGGGGTGGTTATCTCGGGTTTTGTTACCTTGGGTGTTGTACACGGCGCAGTAGTTACGTCAACCTTGGGTGTTGTTGGGGTGGTTACCTTGGGTGTTGTTACCTTGGGTGTTGTACACGGTGCAGTAGTTACGTCAACCTTGGGTGTTGTTGGGGTGGTTACCTCGGGTGTTGTTACCTTGGGTGTTGTTGGAGTGGTTATCTCGGGTGTTGTTACCTTGGGTGTTGTGCACGGCGCAGTAGTTACGTCCACCTTGGGTGTTGTTGGGGTGGTTACCTCGGGTGTTGTTACCTCGGGTGTTGTTACCTTGGGTGTTGTGCACGGCGCAGTAGTTACGTCAACCTTGGGTGTTGTTGGGGTGGTTTCCTCGGGTGTTGTTACCTTGGGTGTTGTTACCTTGGGTGTTGTTATCTTGGGTGTTGTACACGGCGCAGTAGTGACGTCCACCTTGGGTGTTGTTGGGGTAGTTACCTCGGGTGTTGTTGGAGTGGTTACCTCGGGTGTTGTTACCTTGGGTGTTGTACACGGCGCAGTAGTTACGACGACCTTGGGAGTTGTTGTGGTTTCCTTGGGTGTTGTTGGCGTGGTTACCTCGGGTGTTGTTACCTTGGGTGTTGTACACGGCGCAGTAGTTACGTCAACCTTGGGTGTTGTTGGGGTGGTTACCTTGGGTGTTGTTGGGGTGGTTACCTCGGGTGTTGTTACCTTGGGTGTTGTACACGGCGCAGTAGTTATGTCAACCTTGGGTGTTGTTGGGGTGGTTACCTTGGGTGTTGTTACCTTGGGTGTTGTACACGGCGCAGTAGTTACGTCAATCTTGGGTGTTGTTGGAGTGGTTACCTCGGGTGTTGTTACCTTGGGTGTTGTACACGGCAAAGTAGTTATGACAACCTTGGGTGTTGTTGTGGTGGTTACCTCGGGTGTTGTTACCTTGGGTGTTGTACACGGCGCAGTAGTTACGTCAACCTTGGGTGTTGTTGGGGCGGGTGTTGTTGTACACGGCAAAGTAGTGACCACAACCTTAGGTGTAGTTGTGGTTACCTCGGGAGTTGCAGTACACGGCGGATTTGTAACCACGACCTTTGGTGTTGTTGTTGTTGTTGGTTTTTCCGAACATGGTGTAGTTGTAGGAACAACTTTTTCCGTTGTCGTTGTTACCTCAGGGCATGGCGTTGTTACAACACCTTCCGATGGGCATACACCGGGCACACAATTCAATGTCTTCTTATTGAAATAACTACCGCTGGGACATTGTTGTTTTACGACAGTCTTATCCGAACACACATAGAAGCCATAGCAATCGTTATCGTTGGCCAAATAAACACCATTTGCCTGAGACACACAGAGGTTCTCCCAACAGCTTGTCTCCGTGTCGGGTACACAAGCAGATTTTTCGCTATCGAAATAACTGCCAAGGTCACAGGATTGGGGATAGGCTAAGTTGGCATTGCAAATGTTGAAGCTGCGGCAGCTTTTGGGATCGGCTAAATAGGTACCGGATAGTTTGCCGTCACAGGGATTATCGGCCTGGAAGGAGAAGAACAAACATTTTACACATAATAAAATAGAATTTTTTTATGTGTGTGCGTTAGTGGCCAAACTCACCTCTTGCAGCGGGGCCAACAGACTCAAACGGCATACTTTTCTACCAACTGGTGCACAGCGTCCGGTCCGACGATTATATTGTCTACCAGCTGGACAGGCAATTTCACGTTTAACATTTTTATTCGTACAACGGTAGAAGGAATAACAATCCCGCGGATTCGGCCAGTGTAAGGCTAAGCCGCGCAATTTGCGCTCGACACATTCCTCATCTTCGGCAGATGAGATGGCAGCCAAAGCAGCACAGACTGCTAGAGCCAAAAGATAAGCTGTAGGCGAGAGAAAAAGAAAACAAAAATTTCAAGGTATTAGAATTGAGTGTGGCGCCCAAACATATAATGGGAAGATTTCCTACCCAATAGAACTCAACATTTTAAATTACAGCCACTTGGACTGAAAATCGTGCTTAAAATTCTCAAAATATGGG
The DNA here is from genome assembly GCF_032173495.1 of Musca vetustissima. Lineage (NCBI taxonomy): Eukaryota > Metazoa > Arthropoda > Insecta > Diptera > Muscidae > Musca > Musca vetustissima. Next base: position 88,150 of record NW_026880278.1, read on the forward strand.
AAATCGGAATGTACCGTTACGTTAAATTATAGATATTTCGGTTAGAAATTGTTTCCAAAATCATTAAAATATCGAAAATCGGAAGGTACCTTTATGTGGGAGTTATATGTAAAAGTGTACCGATAGTTATAATATTAGGTGGAACGATTTGCTACCCACTGGGAACCCAAAATATTAAATTACAATCAATTCGTTTGGAAAATGAGTCAAAAATCTGCAAAATATGGAAAATCCGAAGGTACTTTTATATGGGATCTAAACCTAAAAGTGGACCGATTTTGATAATTTTTAGTGGGACGATTTCCTACAAACGGGGAACCCAAAATATCAAATAACAGCCAATTCGGTTGGAAAAAGAGTCAAAAATCCACAAAAAATCGAAAATCGGAAGATATTTTTATATGGGAGCTATACGTAAAAGTCCACCGATTTTGACCATTTTTGGTGGGACGATTTGATGCCCACTGGGAACACAAAATATCAAATTACAACAAATTCGTTTGGAAAATGAGTCAAAAATCTGCAAAATATCGAAAATCGGAAGGTACTTTTTATGGGAACTATACCTAAAAGTCCACCAATTTTGATAATTTTTGGTGGGACGATTTCCTACAAACGGGGAACCCAAAATATAAAATTGCAGACAATTCGGTTGAAAAAATGTCAAAAATCCACAAAAATATCGAAAATCGGAAGGTACATTTATATGGGAGCTATACGCAAACGTCCACCGATTTTGATAAACGTCCAAAATATCAAATTACAGATAATTTTTGATAAAATTTAGCAAAATATCCAAAATCGGAAGGTACATTTATATGGGAGCTATACCTAAAAATGGACCGATTTTAATAATTTTTAGTGAGATGATTTGCTACCCACTGAGAACCCAAAATATCAAATTACAGATAATTTGGTTGAAAAAAAGGTATAAAATTTAGCAAAATATCCAAAATCGGAAGGTACATTTATATGGGAGCTATACGTAAAATTAGATCAATATTGATTATTTTTTGTAGGATAATTTTCCACCTCATGAGAATCCAAAATATAAAATTACAGCAAATTTGGATGTATGCAAAATCCTTAAAATATCGAAAATCGGAATGTACCTATATGCAACATTTTTGATAGGGAGATTTTCTACCCCGCACTATCCCTCATCTTCCATCACCCACGGCGAGGAATAGATCAAATCCCTCGTCTAAACATTCACACTCTTGTGATTTGTTTTATTTGAAGGCAATCATCGTGAAAATGGCGCCCAATAGTTAGACGAAAACTTAAAAAAACGTATCCGATAAATTTAGATTTTTAATAAATGGCGCCCAATGTTCACACTATTGTAGTATTCTTATTGGAAGGCAATCATCATGAAAATTGTCAAATAGATTTTTATTTTGAAAATGGCGCCCAATTATTTTTTTTTATTTTTCCAACAGTGAAAATGGCGCCCAACATATCAATTTTCGATTTTTTTCCAAATATAGACAATTTTCTATTTGCGATTTACGGCGACATGTCCTGCCATTTTGTAAATCATTTAATATGTAAAATATCCTTCGCTCCTCATGTAATCCAAATGGCGCCCAACGTTTCATTTTCACTTTTTTTTTGGTTTTATTCCAAAAATTTAACGAACTCACTTGCAGGACATCACTTTGTTGAATAAAATTTATAATAATTTATATTTTTTATTTTTTTCTTGGTCCACTTACTTCTCATTTCGTAGCGAATATCCTTTGTAGTACCGCACTTAAATTTTTCTTCACTTGTACACCTTTAAACTGATTTCCTACACTTTAGAGTACTGTAGTAACTCTGTGCCATTGATGAAATTCCGTTTGATTTTTATAGCTTGGTGTCCACAACGACAAAGAACGACCGAACCCCAAAAAAAATGTTATTTGATAAAGATGCTATCAGCGAACATCAAAACATAATAAATTTATCTAAAAAAAATATTTTTTGGTATTTTTGTTGTTATTATTTCTATTCGATTCCAATGATAATGGGGGAAAAATTTGGCAATTTGATTCTGATTTTGTTATTGGGATGCTATCGCTAATGGAAAAATTACGATGAAACAATGTAAAACATTTAATGGTGATGATAAGTGGAATTCCTAAGAAAAGTTCTCAATATTTTAGTTCGAATAGAAATTCTACTAAAAATAATAATATATAAGTTCGATTCTTCGTTAATGTGAAAACTATGAAATTGAAAATTGGCAATTGCTTCAAAAAAGGCCTCCAACTGATCTCAATACCTGAAATTACGAAGGCAATACTCAAGAATGGCGCCCAACTAAAGGAAATTGCTAAAAACTTAATAATACAATAGATTTGTTGTGAAAATGGCGCCCAACGTATACTTTTTATACGTGGACGTGGATTTTTTTACAGATTATTTTTGAAGGACCACATAATATAAGCAATGAGGACCAAAATATTAAAATACAGACCTTTTGCTTGACAATGGTACCAAAAATCCTGTAAATATCGAAGGTACATTTATGGAAGCTATACCTGAAAGAGGACCAATATTGAACATTTTTGGTAGGGAGATTCGCTAGTCAATGAGAAACCGAAATATCAATTTACAGACAGTTCGTATGAAAATAATATCAAAAATTCTTTAAATATCGCAAATCGAAAGGTATATTTATTTGGAGACTATACCTAAAAGTGGACCGATATTGATCATTTTTGGTAGATAGGTTCGCTACCCAATGCGAACCCAAAATATCAAATTACAGCCAGTTCGGTTGAAAATAATGTCAAAAAATCCTCAAAATATCGAAAATCGGAAGATAACATAATATAGAGGCTATACCTAAGTGTGGACCAATATTGACAATTTTTGGTGGGAAGTTTCGCTACCCAATGAGAACGCAAAATATAAAATTACTGCCAATTTGGTTCAATCCCGAATACTCAAATATCGAAAATCGGAATGTACCGCTATGTAGGGTCTATACCTAAATATGATGCAATATTGACTAATTTTGGTAGGGAGATTTGATACTCAATGGGAATTAAAAATATTTAATTATAGATGATTCGCTTGAAAGTCTTACCCAATATCCTCAAAATATCGAAAATCGGGAGGTACCTTTATATGGAGGATATACCTAAAAGTGGACCGATATTGATAATTTTTGGTAGAGAGCTTCGCTACCCAATGAGAACCCAAAATATAAAATTACAGCCAATTTGTTTGATAACCGTCTTCAGAATACTCAAATATCGAAAATTGAGGCTATACCTAAAAGTGGACCTATATTGATAATTTTTGGTAGGGACATTTGCTAACCTACGAGAATCCTAAATATCAGTTTACCGCCAGTTCGGTTGAAAATAATGTCGAAAAATCCTCAAAATATCGAAAATCGGGAGGTACCTTTGTATACAGGGACTATACCTAAAATTGAGTCGATATTAATAATTTATGGTAGGGAGATTCGCTATCCAATGAGAAGCCAAAATATCTTATTGCAGAAAATTTAGTTAAAAATCGTATTCAAAATCCTCAAAATATCGAAAATCGGAATATATGTTTATTTGGGGACTCGAGTTGGACCAATACTGATAATGTTTGGGAGAACGATTTTCCACCCTCCCTATTATGGTGAAAGGTATAAAAAAACCTTTTCCAAATAGAAGACAATCATTCGGAACAAATGGCGCCCAACAGTTGGAAAGTTGTTTATGAAAAAATATGGTCCAATAGATTAAAAAAAAAAAGATCTCAAAATCAATATCAAATGAAAGTCAATTCAATTGAAAAGAAGTTTTTAAAATCTTCTAAACATCGGAAAAAGGTATATGTGGACCGATCATTATAATTTTTGGTAGGATGGTTTTCCAGCCTCCTTGCTATATGGGGCGAATGGCGCTCAACAGTTAAAACGTTGATTCAGAGAAAATTGTCCCATAAATAGTGAATTGAAAATGGCGCCCAATGTTTTTTTTTAATTTCGCTCATGTATTTTACATTCCTTTTCCTCCCTCCATTCTATATTAAATTGTATAAAAATCTTTCTCAAAATGCAAGTCAATCTACTGAAGCAGATGGCGCCCAACAGTTTTGGAAATTGCTCTACATAAAACATCATTTTCCAAATATAGGACAATTATTCGAAGCAAATGGCGCCCAATTGTTGGGAAATTTGCTTCAGAGAAGCCAAGCTAAAAAATCATTTGGCTTTTATAGGCATCGATTTTTAGTAAGGCCAACACAGCGCAAATTAGAAGAAAGGTTGCACCTAAAAGTGGACCGATAATTATAATTTTTAATAGTAAGATTTTCCACCCTTGTCACAACATTAAGCAACCATCCGTAGCAAATGGCGCCCAACAGTTGGGAAATTTACCACAAAGAGAATTGCCCAATAGATATAAGAAAATCGCCAGGAACAAGTGGCGCCCAACTGTTAAAAACGTGTCTTGGGAGAAAATTGTCTAATAGATTTTGTTTTGAAAATGGCGCCCAATATAAGCGTTTATTTATTAAAAAATAGTTTTTCAAAGGGACGATAAATCTGGATTTATTAAAGACTACTTTTGGTGGACCAATACAGTCCTTCCGCAAAATACCAGACAATCATGGGGAACAAATGGCGCCCAACCTTTCAAATAATTACTGCAGAGAAAAATTATCCAATAGATAATGTATTAAAAATGGCGCCCAATGTTTTTTTGTTTCTTTTTAATTCATAAATACATAAATTTTTTGGCATCTTCTCTCTCATTCCTCGTGGCATTCTTTATTAACATCAATCGCACACTCTCTCATCGTTATATCATAAAAATAATTTTCTTGACAATTCATTAGAAATGCCCAACCGGCATAACATTGATAATATTGATAACACTTGTGGGCAGGAAGTTTTTGTTGTCGAAATGTGCCACCTTCGCCCTGGCACAGTATCGAACGAAATGGTAAACGCGGATCGGGTAATATTTCAAATTCAGCAAAGATGTTTAAAGAATCTTCGGTTAATGTCTCTACTGTCGTTGATTCCGATGTTATGTTAATGTTGTTAACATTAACATTAGCTGTTAATAACATTGATGTAACATTTTTAGAATTTTCGTGTTTGAAAAGAGTTGATGTTTCTTTGAGGGAACTATTTTTCTCTGTTGATAAAATTTCTGGTTCTGTAGCCATATTATTTTCCTCTGTTAATAACAGTTCTGCGAAGTTTTCAAATTTATTGTGTGGGAGTGTGGGTTTTTCTTTTAATGCCAACTCTGTTAAGTTAACAGAGACCTTCTCCATTGGAAAATTTGTAGTCCATTCCATTTTTGTTGTACCTTCGAAGGAGTCTGTTTCAGTAATTTCCTCAGGAAGTCTTGTAGTCTGTGCTGCTCTAAGCGTTTCTGTGGTTCCGCTGATCTCTGTTAATAACATATCTATTAAGTTAGACTCTGTTTCACTGAGTGTTGTAGTTAATGGTTCTGTAAAAGTTTTAGAGTTGTTGATGTCCTGATTATCAACTGTTAATAACATTTCTGTTGTATTTTCAGTGCCTGTAGTAGGTTCGAGTGGTAACGTTGTTAGCATTTCGTTTGATGTTTTCTCTGTTATAAATTCCTCTGTTAAGTTAACAGAGACCATCTCCATTGGAAAATTTGTAGTCCATTCCATTGTTGTTGTACCTTCAAAGGAGTTTGTTTCAAACATTTCCTCAGGAAGTCTTGTAGTCTGTGTTGCACTAAACGTTTCTGTAGTTCCATTGGTCTCTGTTAATAACATATCTGTTTAGTTAACAGCAAGGAAAAAATGTTAACATGGCTCCTTACCTATTTTATCGAATGAAATGTCACTAGCGGTTATTACTTCTGTTGACATTTGGGAATTTTCGAGTTCCTGCTTTTTGTCTGTTAATAACAGTTCTGTTAAGTTTACAGAGCCTGTAGTAGATACATGAGGTATATTTGTTAACATTTTTCTTGATGTGGTCTCAGTTGTCTCTGTTATTTCATTAAATCTCGTTGTAAATTTCTCTGTTAATAACAGTTCTGTTGAATTTTCTTCTTCTTCAGATACAAATTCTGTTAACTTAACAGAAGCCTTTTCCCTCTGGTTATCTGTTATCGATTCTAGATTTGTCGTTGCTTCGAAGGAGTGTGTTTCAGTTATTTCCTCGGGAAGTGCTGTAGACTCTGTTTCAGTGGGTGTTTCTGTGGTTCCGGTAATATCTGTTAATGGCACATCTGTTAAGTTAACAGCAAGGAACAATTTTTTTTATAATTCTTTACCTGTTGTATCGAATAAAATATAACTAGCGGTTATTACTTCTGTTAACATTTTTGAGTTTGTGATTTCCTGATTGTTGTCTGTTAATAACTGTTCTGTTAAGTTGACAGAGCCTGTAGTAGATTCATGTCGTATATTTGTTAGCATTTTTCTTGATGTGTTCTCAGTTGTATCTGTTATTTCATCATATCCCGTTGTAAATTTCTCTGTTAATAACAGTTCTGTTGAAATTTCCTCTTCCAATACAAATTCTGTTAACTTAACAGAAACCTTTTCCCTCTGGTTATTTGTAATCGACTTCTAGATTTGTCGTTGCTTCGAAGGAGTGTGTTTCAGTTATTTCCTCGGGAAGTGTTATAGACTCAGTTTCACTGGGTGTTTCTGTGGTTCCAGTAATCTCCGTTAATGACATATCTGTTAAGTTAACAGCAAGAAAAAATATTAACATGGTTATTTACCTGTTGTGTCGAATAAACTGTTACTAATAGTTAACAGTTCTATATATTTTTGATTTTCTGTTTTTCAACTGTTACTAACAGTTCTGTTAAGTTTACAGAGCCAGGAGTAGATCCACCTGACATATTTGATAACATATCCCCTTGTGTGGTGTAAAATCTCTCGGATATTTCATCAAATTCTTTTCTGGCAGAGGATATAGATTCCTCTGTTAATGATATTGCTGTTATTTTAACAGCGGATCACATTGATAATTTTTTATCTTATTTTCATCTCTGTTAACATGACTATTTACCTGCTGTATTCAATGAACTAGCGCTCGTTATTAATATTCCTGTTATATTTTCGAATCTGTAAATATTTTTATTTTCTGCTGTTAATAACATTTCTGTTAAATTAACAGCGGCATTTGTAGATGCACGTGGTACATTTGTTAGCACGTCCTCCGCTTTCGTATATAGTGTCTCTGTTGTTTCTTCAAATTCTTCTGTAACAGAGGCTGAAAATTCCTCTGTTAATTGCATAACTGTAAAGTTAACAGAGGAACGAAATTTTAAATTACTTACACCAATGTTGAGAAGATCACTTACCTGTTGTATTGTTGAAACCGGCACTCGTTGTCAGTAGTTCAGTTATATTTTGTAATTTGTTAATTTCTTTATTTTCCACTGTTAATAACAGTTCGGATAAATTTACAGTACCATTTGCAGATTCAAGTGGAATATTTATAAGCATGTTCTCTGCTTTCTTAAAAGGTCTCTCTGTTGTTTCTTTAAATTCTTCTATAACAGAGGTTGAAATTTTCTCTGTTAATGGAATTGCTGTTATCAAAGAACGTAATGTTAAGTTAACAGAGGAATGATATTGTAATGGGCTATTTTCTAAGAACCTTTGGTGCTAAGCTTGGATTTTATGAGGAATATTTTGAGGGAAAACTCGAAGGTTTTTTACAAGGGTGTTTTTTTTGTTTTCAGGCAATCAGAGCTATAATCGTGGGATTTTTATTTTAAAGATCTAATTGAGCAATGGAAGGCAACATTGCCCACCGAAGCACCTGGAAATATTTTTCAAGTTCGGCCTATGGAATGAAAGTCCTTTCACAAGCCAGCTAAGTAATTAAGCAGAGGTATATTCCGAGTTTTTTTATATAGAGAATTTGTTCGAATAAATTAAAAAATAATTAAAAGAAGTTTGCTTTTCCAGAAAATGGCGCCCAATTAATTTTTGTGCAATTGTGTAGTTTTTCAAAAAAGAAAGATCTGATTATGGCTTAGCGCCAATTTTTTTATGGGACCAACAGCCATAACCAAAATCTATAATATTTTAAGAAATATATATGTATAGGCTATCATTGCCATTTTAGGTTTGTAAGAAAGATTTGGAAGAGGGTTGTTAAGATTTTCGTTATATTATAAAGGTTTATGAAAGTTGTAAGCATCAATATTGACAACTATGTTTTAAAGCTCCACCAAAGCTATAAGCCTGTGTATTTTAAGGAATTTTTTTAAAAGGCCAACTGAGCAATACATCTAATTTTTATATTCTATCAGAGTTATTTTGCATTTTAAAGGATAACATTTTTTTCGAATAAATTCTATATGGAAAATGGCGCCCAATTGATTTTTATACCCTACACAACTATGTTGTCAGGGTATTATAGCTTTGTGCAGCCCCAAAAGTTTGTAACGCCGCGAAATATTGGTCCTAGTGCAGTTTTTTAAAGGGCTATCTGAGCACTAAGCGCATTTTTTTTTTCAAGTATATTTTTAAAGGGCCACAACCTTTAAGGGCCTATTAGAGCTATAATTCTTTTTTGCGAAAATTTTCTAAAGGGCCAACAACATTATAATCGTAAATCTGGTATGCAATATGTTAAATGGGTACAAGATCAAAAATTCTGGATTTTTATTTAGAGGAAGGGTTTTAAGGGCTATTAGAACAATAAACCTTAGTTTTTAAGGAAATATCTGATCATTAATCAGGCGCCATTTCAGGGTTTCTATCAGAACAATAAGCGTGTATTTGTTATGCGGGTTGTTTTAAGGAATATTTCTGAAGGTCTGTCTAAATTTAGTTAAATTTTAAAATGTTTATTTTTGTGTGTTCTGGAAAACTCGAGCATTCATATACCTGATTTTCTTTAAGAATATGGTTGTGGAGTCAATGGATAGTAAATCGAAATTTGTATGGAATATCAAAGTTTTAAGCCAGATTTTTAATACATTATAGGATTTTTTTCAATTATATAAAAAAACAGACATCACAGATTGGCGCCCAAATGATTTTTGCACTATTGTATACTTTTTCCATTGACAAAAAGAAAACTTTAACATTACAAAGGCAAAAATCTGGAGAAAATAGCGCCCAACCATAGGGAAATTATAAGAAATAAAATTTTCTTCTTTCCAATAGACTATTTCTAAAAAGGCGCCCAACGAATCTTAATCTAGAAATGTTGAAAGAATATATTTTTTATTGTATGTATAAATAATGCTAGAAACAGATGACTTCCAAACCACCAACCTCAAATGATATGCAGAGATTATAGCAGAAAATGGAGCCCAATTGATTTTGCCCAATAGATTCACTTGGAAAATGGCGCCCAACGGAAAAATAAGCATGAAAAAAATATTTCGTTGAAGAATTAAAAAAAGAAATTAAAATAATATTTTTGGATTTCCAACATCAGCGTGAATTTTTAAGGAATATTTTTAGGCCACTAATCGACTAATAGGCGTGGATTTTTAGAGAATATTTTTAGAGGACCCATTAAGCAATAGGACCCATTAAGCAATAGGACCCATTAAGCAATAGGACGCATTAAGTAATAGGACCCATTAAGCAATAGGAGTGGATTTTTTAAATAATATTTTTAGACCACCAATCGACCAATAGGCGTTTATTTTTCTAGGAATATTTTTAGACAACCAATCGACCAATAGGCGTGGATTTTTTTAAAGAATATTTTTATAATTTTTAGAGGTCATTTTAATTGGATTGGCGAACCAATAAAATTGGATATATATAAAATATATATCTATATTCTATTCTATTCTATTCTAGTAACTTATTTTGTGCCCCATCTTTAGCATTTTTCCCCTTATCACATCGCAACGATTTCGAATATAGAACGACTATCGATTCGATTCAATAACATAACCCAGCTAATTTAACAACAATACCAATAACCTATCTTTTGATTCAATTTCTTGTAAAACATTCGATTGATAATATCGAAATCGTGTCATGTTTCCACGATTGTTATCTACCACGTTTCCGTTTACGCCTACATATTTCAACATAGCATCGAATTTTTTATTATCAAATATCATTGATATTTTTTTTTTTTTTTTGAAAATTTCAATGTCAACCTGTGGCACGAATAAATAAAAATAATAATAATTTTGTAGATGGGGTTTGGAGCCGAATTTTGAAAGAAAAATGTGTTTAAGCACAAAAAAAAATTGAAAAAAAGTGTTTTTTAATTATACCCTACACAACTATGTTGTCTGGGTATTATAGCTTTGTGCAGCCCCAAAAGTTGGTAACGCCGCGAAATATTGGTCCAAGACCCACCTTTTAGTATACCGATCGTCATATCTCCACTAGCTGAGACGATCTAGACATGTGTGTCCGTCCGTCCGTCCGTCTGTCCATTATAATTTGTAAACACGATACAGGCCACAGTTATGGACCAATCTTCACGAAATTTTGCATGTAGGATGGGTTCTGGCCAATGAAGACCCCTATTGTTTTTGGGAAAGATCGGTTAATATTTAGGTGATGAAATGGACGAAATACTAAATTTTTGTCGGTTTTTCTGGTCGCTCCAGAGGCCGCAACAATGGTCCGAACATCGTGAAATTTTGCATGGAGAAGCGGATCGGGCCAAAGAATAAGCATGCCTGTTTGGAGAAAGATCGGTCAATATTTAGCGGGTCAAATGGACCCTGACTTTTGTGTGAAAAATGACAAAATTTGTATTCTATGGCGTAAATATTTACCCCTGAAGGACATATACCCGAGAAGTTGATATTATATCCAAGAGGAGTGGTTGACCTTTAAATTAAGGCCAATTATATTGTTGTATGTGCTCGGATGTGGGAGTTACACCTAAATATTTACAGGTATCTCCGTATTCGTATATTATTTAGTAACCCATTATCACTCTGGAGAGCATAACTATAGCGCTGATCGCTTTGAAATGTTCCATGAAAGCCGAACATCACAACACAACCCACGGTGAAGGGAATCTGGACAATAGCTGTACTGAATACTCGTAATATTCGGAAAATATGTCAGTGTGAGGAAGAGGTGTTGTTTACCTCTCATCGGGCAAGAGGTTTGAAATAACACGAAATATTGCCCAGTCTCGAAATAAACATCCGCAGAAAATTTGAGTTCCGTGGTAGTTGTGTAGGGTATCGTTCACTGGTTTTAAAAAATATATTCCCTCTCTTAGAAACACAAATTCCAGGCTTTCTAGGACGCTAACAAATTTTATTAAAATATTATTATCGATTGGCCCCTTAAAAATATTATTTAAAAAATCCACGCCTATTGCTTGATGGGTGGTCTAAAAATATTATTTAAAAAATCCCTATTGCTTTGTCTAAAAATATTATTTAAAAAATCCACGCCTATTGCTTGATGGGTGGTCTAAAAATATTATTTAAAAAATCCACGCCTATTGCTTGATGGGTGGTCTAAAAATATTATTTAAAAAATCCACGCCTATTGCTTGATGGGTGGTCTAAAAATATTATTTAAAAAATCCACGCCTATTGCTTGATGGGTGGTGTAAAAATATTCTTTAAAAAATCCACACCTATTGCTATTGCTTGATGGGTGGTGTAAAAATATTATTTAAAAAATCCACGCCTATTGCTTGATGGGTGGTGTAAAAATATTCTTTAAAAAATCCACACCTATTGCTATTGCTTGATGGGTGGTCTAAAAATATTATTTAAAAAATCCACGCCTATTGCTTGATGGGTGGTCTAAAAATATTATTTAAAAAATCCACGCCTATTGCTTGATGGGTGGTCTAAAAATATGCTTAGAAAAAATCCCCCTTCAAATATTTGTTTAAAAGACCCGCACCTCATATTTCATACTCACCTCCGATATATGTTGCTGCTTCTCTAGAATCCAGGTCACTGACCTTTAGTTTCAATTTCTGTACCTCCAGTGTGGAGTTTTGTTGCTCATCTATATTTCCCCTGTTTCCTGTCTCTCGTTTAACAGGTCTTTTGTAGATTCCTCGATCTTCGAATTCACACTTTACATTCTGAGGATAATCACAAGTCATTAAATTTTGATTCCATAGCAGTGAGGCGGGACAGTGAAAAATATACTCCCGACCATGGCTGCAGTGTATAAATTTCGTGCAATCTTCGGGATGCGGTAAATAATCGCCATGTTTGTCAAGACACCAAGGGACCTCCTGGGTAAAAATTGTGGGTATCAAAAACGCTAAAAAGGACCACGCTGCTGGAAAAGGGGATCGTTTGAAATTTTCAAATTATATTTTGAAAAAATAAAAAATAGTACCTTTCATAGTCCCCCAATTCATTCCGTTGCAGTCCTGCACTGCTGTAGCTATTTTTACTTATTGAAATTTTTAAAAGCGTTTTCCTGCAGTTTTTATTCTAATTTCGAAGAATCGAAGAGAGAATCTTATCTGTGGATGTTTAGATAATTATCTTCGATGTGGTTGTTGTTGGTTTTATTGATTAAAAATCAATATTAAATTACAAGCTAGCTATCAAAAAATAGTCATCGGTATGTTAATAATGTCTACTGTAATTGATATTGAGCCTCTAAGAATAAGTGACGCTATGAGGTGACTGATAAGCTAAGGGAAAACAAAGAAATATTAGAGAACAAAGAAATATCGGAAAACAAAGAAAAGATTTGAAAAAAATATTCTTTAAAAAATCCACGCCTTGTTTAGGCCTTGAAAAAATATTCTTTAAAAAATCCACGCCTTGTTTAGGCCTTGAAAAAATATTCTTTAAAAAATCCACGCCTTGTTTAGGCCTTGAAAAAATATTCTTTAAAAAATCCACGCCTTGTTTAGGCCTTGAAAAAATATTCTTTAAAAAATCCACGCCTTGTTTAGGCCTTGAAAAAATATTCTTTAAAAAATCCACGCCTTGTTTAGGCCTTGAAAAAATATTCTTTAAAAAATCCACGCCTTGTTTAGGCCTTGAAAAAATATTCTTTAAAAAATACACGCCTTGTTTAGGCCTTGAAAAAATATTCTTTAATTCGAACCACGCCTTGTTTAGGCCTTGAAAAAATATTCTTTAATTCGAACCACGCCTTGTTTAGGCCTTGAAAAAATATTCTTTAAAAAATCCACGTTTATTTGTTACTATTTTGTATACACCGCCTAAAAGTATGCAACCTTTTATTGAAAATTTTCTTCTTGAGTAATGTTCTTCAAGCGTTTTTATTGCCATCGCTTAGTTGCAAAATTGTTAACGATTTTGTGTAGGTATATATTATATCTAGAGATTTCTTGTATTCTGAGACCCCTAGTGAAATTTGCTGAAGAATATTTTTTTCATTGACATAATCTGGCAAAAATGCACGATTATGGGTCAATTGGGCGCATTTACGAACACCGTGAAAAATTGCATTGTAAGCTATTTTTTATGATTTAATATTATAGCTACGGATTTCTTGTGTTCCGAGACCTATGGTGAAATTTAATGAAGAATATTTTTTTCATTGACATCATCCCGCTAAAATGTAAGATTATGGTTAAATTATGGCCATTTACGAATAGGGTAAAAAATCGCATATAAATAAAGCTGACTTTCATATATCCAAATTGTAAGCGATTTGTTAGGTATAAATACGTAAGCTAGGCATTTCTTGTGCTCCGAGTCTTATAGTGAAATTTGATGAAGAATATTTTTTTCATTAACATCATCGCGCTAAAATGTAAGATTATGGGTCAATTAGGGTAATTTTCGAATATGGTGAAAAATCACATCTAGATAAAGCTGACTTTCATATACCAAAATTATAAGCTAATTTTATGGTTTAATATAATAGCTACGGATATCTTGTGTTCTAAGACCCATAGTGAAATTTGATGCGGAACATATTTTTCATTAACATTATCCCGCTAAAATGCAGCACTAAGGGTCAAAATGGCCTTGGTACGGAAAATATGTGAAAACAAAATGAAATAAGAGTTTTTTTAAATAAACCGAAATTTTTAGCAAATTTTAAGGTAGATATAATAATGTTAGAGGTTACTTATGTTCCGAAGCCTATCCTGAAATTTGATGGGGAATATGTTTTCCATAGACATCATCCTGCTAAAATGCCAGATTACGGGCTAATTTGACCCATATTGTAAAACCGCCGCCTAAAAGACCAAGTCAAATATAGTCAAATTGTAAGCGATTTTTTATGGTTAAATATTATAGCTGCGGATTTCTTGTGTTCGGAGACTTATAATAGAATTTGTTGAAGAATATTTTTTCCATTGATATCATCCTGCTGAAATGCAGGATTGCGCGTTAATTTGACCCATTTACGATTATCGTGAAAAAAAACGCAACTAATTTTAAATGTTTAAAATATGTTGGCCATATTTTAGATATATAAATGATAGCAACCGATTTCTTATGCTTCGAGACTTATAGTGAAATTTTATGAGGATTCGTTTTTCCACTGGCATCATCCCGCTAAAATGCAGCATTGCTGGACAATATGACCCTGTTACGAAAATAGGTATGGAAAACCTTTAAATAACACATGTCGTACTTATATCCAATTTCATCGCCATTTTTTATAAGCCCATGTTATAGCTAGGGATTTTTTCTGTTCCAGAACCCTTAGTGAAATTTTATGAGGATTGATGAGGATGCAGCATTGCTCGCCAATATGGCCCCGTTATGAAAATAGGCATGGAAAACCTTTAAATAACACATGGCGTACTTATATCCAATTTCATCGCAATTTTTTATAAGCCCATGTTATAGCTACGGATTTTTTCTGTTCCAGAACCCTTAGTGAAATTTTATGAGGATTACATTTTCCATTGACATCATTCCGCTAAAATTCAGAATTGCTGGTCAAATGGCCCTCTTAAGAAAATAGGCATGGAAAACTCCTTAATAAAACATGTCGTATTTATATCCAATTTCTTCGCAATTTTTCATAGGTCCATGTTACAGCTACTGATTTTTTATGTTCGGAGACCCTTAGTAAAATTTGATGGAGAATTTTCCATGGACATCCTCATACAAAAATGCAGTGTTGCGGGTCAATATGACCCTATTATGGAAAAAGGTATGAACAACTCCTTAGTACAACATATCGTACTTGCATCCAATTCCTTCGCAATTTTTCAGGGCCATTGTTAGAGCTACAGATATTTTGTGCTCCGCGACCCTTACTGAAGTTTGATGCAGAATATTATTTTCATTGACCCCAATTCGTTAACATGGAGTATTGCTGGTCAATATGCCCAAGTAACGGAAAAAAACGTCATAATAAAGCATGTCGTACTTATACCCAATTTCTTGGGAATTTTTTATGAGCCTATGTTATAGCTACCGATTTTTTGTGTTCCGGATTTCTTAGTAAAATTTGATGGAGAATGTTTTTTCCATTTACATCATAATGCTAAAATGCAGAATTGCTGGTCAATATGGTCCTCTTAGGAAAATAGGCATGGAAAACTCCTAAATAACACATGTCGTATTTATACTCAATTTCTTCGGAATTTTTATGGGTCCATGTTATAGCTACAGATTTTATGTGTTCCGTGACCCTTACTGAAATTTGATGGAGAATATTTGTTCTACTGACATCACCCCGCTGAAATGAAGTCTTACCAAGTAATCTGGCTCAGTTCGCAAAAATGTATGAAAACATCACTCCAAGAATATATATCCAAGTTCTTCGTAATTTTTAATTGGTTTATATTCTGGCTACAGATTTTTTGTATTCGGAGACTTATAGTGAAATTTGATGAAGAATATTTGTTTCATTGACACCAATCCGCTATGTAGTACTACCTATCAATCTGGCCCAAATATAAAAATCTTATAAAAACCCCAGCTAACAAAATTGTTTTCATTTTAACCCAAAATGTGTACCGATTTTTAATGAATATGTATTGCAAACACCGATTTTTTGTGTTCGGAAGCCTATAGTGAAATTTGATTAGGAATATCTTTTTCCTTGGTAGCATCTCCCTAAAATGAAATTTTACAGGTCAATTTGGCTCTATTGCGAAATAAGTCATACAACAGCCCCTAATAAAATAAGTCTTTGTTATATCCAAGTTCTTCGGAATTTTGTATGAGCCCATGTTATAGCTACCGATTTTTTGTATTCCGTGACCCTAAGTGAAATTTGATGAAGTATATTTTTTGCATTGACATCATCCCGCTAAAATGCAGTACTACCGATCACATTGGCCCAGATATCAAAACCTTAAAAAAAACTCCAACTAACAATTTTTTCTCATTTTAACCCAAAATGTGTACCGATTATTAATGAATATATATTACAACTACAGAATTTTGGTGTTCCGAGGCCCGTAGTAAAATTTGGTGGAGAATATTTTTCGCATTGGCACCATCCCGCTATAACGAAGTTAATGGGTCAATTCGGTTCTATTAGGAAAAAAAGTCATGAATAACCCTTTATTCAACATTTCTTATTTATATCAAAATTCTTATAGATTTTTCGGGTGTATATGTTAAAGCTACCGATGTTTTCTGTTCCGAGACCTTACTGAAATTTGATGGAGAATATATTTTCCATAGACATTATCTCGCTAAAATGCATTTTTGCGGGTTAATTTAATCCAATTGCTAAAAAGGCATAAAAACGCCATTAAGTGAAAAAATCTAATATATCCATATTCTTACCGACTTTTCATCGATATATTTACTAATACAGATTTTTTGTGTTCCGTAAAAATTTGATGGAGAATATTTTTCGCATTGACATCATCCCGCTATAACAAAGTTTTATGGATCAATTTGGTTATATTGCGAAATAAGTCATGGATAACCCCTTTATGCGAAATTTCATAATTTTATCCAAATTCTTAACAATTTTTCATGAGTATATGTTACAGCTACCGATTTTTTGTGTTCCGGTACCTTTAGTGTAATTTGATGCGGAATATTTTTTTCATTGACAGAATCCCGCTATAATGAAGTTTTCCGGGTGAATTTGGCTCTATCCCGATATAAGTCACGGATAACCTCTTAATACAGAATTTCATAATTATATCCGAATTCTTAGCGATTTTTTTGGGGTTCACGCTCCTATTACAGATCTTTTGTGTTCCGGAACCCTTAGTGTAATTTTATGCGGAATATTTTTTTCATTGACATCATCCAACTAAAATTTAGTTTTGAGGGCCAATTTGTCCTAATGGGGACACTGTATTAAAAAAAATCACTTTATAAAAAATGTATAATATATATTCACATTCCAAACGATTTTTCATGTATATATATTACATATACCGATTCCTTAAGTTCAGGAACCCATACTAGAATTTGATGAGGAAAATATTTTTCCTTTACACCATCCCGCTGAAATGAACTACTGTCCCTCATAATGGCCTAGTTTTAAAATCTCTTTTTAAAAATCCCATTTTTATTGATTCCGACTACTTATCGATTTTTTTCTTCTCCACTTCTATTACAGCTATCAATTTCAGATATTCGAAGAGTTTCAATAAAACGCTACGCGGAATGTTTTTCTACATTTTTAGTATTCCCCTTAAGTGCAGTTTTTCCCAAGAAATTTGGTGAATCAATGTAAGAAGAAAAGTAAATAAAAAACGTATTTTCACTCTAGACGATGAGTGAGTTGCAAATAAAACAAGAAGCCCAAGCCCGCCTGCCGATCATGTAAGTATCAAATTGAATTATTTTATCAGTACTTTCATCAAATAAAGAACCCAACAAAAAAACCTCCACTGAACTGAATCTAATTCAAATATACAAATGTATAGAGTTTTTCACTAATTGAAAAAAAGAGAGATAAGGAAATATGCACACATCGGACAGGTGTTAATAAATACCACCTACCGTAAGGTAGGGAAAAGTATTTGTTGGAATTTTCTTCTAAGAGTTGGATTGAAGTGATAGATCGCGAACCAAAATCGAAAGAATCGAATCGGAAAATATTAATTATTTAAATTATGAATAATTTCATATCCTTGATCGTGATCCTGTTGATAGTTATCTTTACTTCGGTTCGAGGTGGAGTACAAAATTTCGCGGTATCAATTCAGGGTGTAGATAATTCAATATGCCTGACGGGTCAAATGTATCATCCGGATCCCAGGGATTGTCGTTATTTTTTACAATGCAGTAATGGTGTGGCCTATAGGCAGCCATGTGCTCCGGGAACCTATTGGAGCCAGTATTATTTAACTTGTATTCGTACATCGCAGCATTGTGGACAAGGAGATGGTAGTAGTGCATCAAGCACCTCCTCAGGATTACCTACAAGTTCTACTACCAGCTCTACCTCCACCACCGAAATTTCTTCAACGGAAAGTTCTTCCACGACAAGCTCTACTACAGGGTCCTCTACAGTGACAGGCTCCTCTACAACGAAAAGTACTACCCAGGGAACTTCTAACCCTCCAGCTTCAAATATCTGCATTAATGGTCAAATATATTATCCCGATATTGAAGATTGCCGCTATTTTCTTCAATGTGTAAATGGTGTACCCTATCGGCTATCCTGTCCTCTCGGAACCTATTGGAATCAAGAGGTGTTAAGTTGCATACATTCCTCAGAGCATTGTGGAAATTCCAGTACAGTAACGACATCTACGACTTCAAACCCCACAACCAAAACAACATCAACTCCTATACCGACTTCAACTTCTTCTTCCGCTCCCACCTCGACCACTTCAAACACAACTTCCCCAACAACCCAAACAACCACCACGGAACCCACAGACTCCACCACCTCTGCACAAGCCAATACAACAACCACTGAAATCTCTCAAACCACAACAACTACCCCAAGCACTCCTTGCGATGATTGTGCCGAACTTCAAGCCGATCCGCATGATTGTCAATATTATTTGGAATGCCGTGAAGGAGAAATCGAGAGAATAAAATGTCCTGCGGATTTATATTTTCATCAACAAATTCAGGCATGCATTGTGGGTGAAGAACATTGTCTAAGTCCTGCCGTACCAACTTCTAGCCCCAAGATTTGCCCTAGCAAAGAGTTGTCATATCATGCGGATCCGGAGAATTGTCGGAATTATATACAATGCCTCAATGGAGTGGCAACAATTAAAAAATGTCTACCCTTTACCTATTGGAATGAAACGCTGGAGGCCTGTATCGTAGGAAAGTGTGGGAATGCTACAAATGGTGTAACAACGTCCTTAAGTGTAATGACGTCCAGAAATATGACATGTCTCAATGATCAGGTGTATTATTCTGATCCTGACAACTGTCATGACTATTTCCGTTGCGATAGTGGGCGATATTTCCCAAAAACTTGTGGTGATCTGTATTGGTCTCAGGATATTTCCAAGTGTACCACTTCTCTGGAACATTGCAACCTTCGATATTTGGCAGCAACAAACGAAGTAACGAAAAATACAACAAACAATTGCTTTGGTATCGAACAGTTCCATGGTGTTGCAAATAATACGAAAAATTTCCAACAATGTTGGCATAATCGAATTTATAATCTATCCTGTCCAGGTCACTTCGTTTGGGATAGTGGAAAAGGTAATTGCAGGAAATTGGAATGTGTGGATGGGTCGGAAACTACCAGCACCACTAAAGGACCTACCGAGACAACCACAGAAACTTCGAAAGAAACAACCACCACGGAGGAGAAACCCACAACAACTAATAAGCCCGATACTACCGAGACAACCACAGAAACTTCGAAAGAAACGACAACTACAGAATTTACGGAGATTACCACGACAAGTACAAATTCCGAAAATACCGAGACAACCACAACAACTAATAAACCCGATACTACCGAGACAACCACAGAGACTTCGAGAGAAACAACAACCACGGAAGCTACTGAAATTCCTACGACAAGTACAAATTCCGAAACTACCGAGACAACCACAGCAACTTCAGTAAACACAACACCCACTGAAGCATCTGACAACACAACAACCACTGATGAACCTCAAACGACCAAACCAGTAACGGATACCACCGATATCACCACGACATCGCAATCGGAAATCTCAACCACCACTACCCTAGATCCGGAATCAACAACGACGCCACCCAAGTTTTGTGGCGATGAAATCTCCTTCCACCCTGATCCCAATAATTGTCGAAATTTTATTCAATGCTTCAATGGAATACCAATTATTCTGTCATGTCCACCCCTTACCTATTGGAATAAAGATGAGGCGAAATGTCAACCAGGTACGTGTGAAAATAGTTCCTCATTGGAAACCACCACAAATGGTCTGGATCCAAATAGAGAGCAGACAACAGTAACGACTAAAGATAATACCGAGAGTACCGTGACATCATTTGAAACCACTACCGAGAAATCGGAGCAAGGAAGCACCAGTGATACCACAGAATCTGTAACTAACTATACAACTGATTCAACCCAAAGTCAGGGAGATGAAACTTCGCAAACTACCGGAAATTCTTTGGAGACTACCACCGAAAAGAATACCGAGAGTACCGCGACATCGTTTGAAACCACGACGGAACAATCGGAGCAAGGAAGCACCAGTGATACCACAGAATCAGCAACTAACTATACAACAGATTCAACCCAAAGTCAGGGAGATGAATCTTCAGAAACTACCGGAAATTCTTTGGAGACTACCACCGAAAAGAATACCGAGAGTACCGTGACATCGTTTGAAACCACTACGGAAACATCGGAGCGAGGAAGCACCAGCGATGCCACAGAATCAGTAACTAACTATACAAGTGATTCAACCCAAAGTCAGGGAGATGAAACTTCGCAAACTACCGAAAATAATTTAGAAACTAAAACTGCGGAGAATACCGAGAGTACCGTGACATCGTTTGAAACCACGACGGAACAATCGGAGCAAGGAAGCACAAGTGATACCACAGAATCTGTGACTAACCATACTACTGGAAATCCTTTGGAGACAAGCACCGAAAAGAATACCGAGAGTACCGTCACATCATTTGAAACCACTACGGAAACATCGGAGCAAGAAAGCACCAGTGAGACCACAATATATGTAACTAACTATCCTAGCGATACAACCCAACATCATGAAGATCCCTCTTCACAAACTACGGAAAATACTTCAGAGACTACCACAGAAGAGACTACAGAGAGTACCGTGACATCGTTTGAAACCACTACGGAACAATCGGAGCAAGAAAGCACCAGTGATACCACGGAATCAGTAACTAACCATACTACTGGAAATCCTTTGGAGACTACCACTGAAGAGACTACCGGGAGTACCGTTACATTGTTTGAAACCACTACGGAAACATCGGAGCAAGAAAGCACCAGTGAGACCACAGAGTCAGCAACTAACTATACAAGTGATTCAACCCAAAGTCAGGGAGATGAATCTTCAGAAACTACGGGAAACACTTTGGAGACTACAACTGCGGAGAATACCGAGAGTACCGTGACATCGTTTGAAACCACCACTGAAAAATCGGAGCGAGGAAGCACCAGCGATGCCACAGAATCAACAACTAACTATGCTAGTGAAACAACCTTAAGTCAGGGAGATGAAACTTCGCAAACTACTGGAAATACTTTGGAGACTACCGCTGAGGAGAATACCGATAGTACCGCGACATCGTTTGAAACCACCACGGAACAATCGGATCAAGAAAGCACCAGTGATATCACAGAATCATCAACTAACTATACAACTGATTCAACCCAAAGTCAGGGTGATGAAACTTCGCATACTACCGGAAATACTTTGGAGACTACCACTGAGGAAAATACCGATAGTACCGTGACATCGTTTGAAACCACTACGGAACAATCGGAGCAAGGAAGCACCAGTGATACCACACAATCATTAACTAACCATACTACTGGAAATCCTTTGGAGACAACCACCGAAAAGAATACCGAGAGTACCGTGACGAAAACATCAGAGCGAGGAAGCACCAGCAATGCCACAGAATCAGTAACTAGCTATACAAGTGATTCAACCCAAAGTCAGGGAGATGAAGCTTCGCAAACTACCGGAAACAATTTGGAAACTACAACTGCGGGGAATACCGAGAGTACCGTGACATCTTTTGAAACCACTACCGAAAAATCGGAGCAAGGAAGCACTAGTGATACCACAGAATCTGTAACTAACTATCCTAGTGATTCGACCCAACATCAGGAAGATCCATCTTTACAATCTACGGGAAATACTTTGGAGACTACCACCGAAAAGAATGCCGAGAGTACTGTGACATCGTTTGAAACCACGACGGAAAAATCGGAGCGAGGGAGCACCAGTGATACTACAGAATCAGTAACTAACCATACTACTGGAAATCCTTTGGTGACAACCACCGAAAATAATACCGAGAGTACCGTGACATCGTTTGAAACCACTACGGAAACATCGGAGCAAGAAAGCACCAGTGATACCACAGAATCATCAACTAACTATACAACTGATTCAACCCAAAGTCAGGGAGATGAAACTTCGCATACTACCGGAAATACTTTGGAGACTACCACTGATGAGAATACCGATAGTACCGTGACATCGTTTGAAACCACTACGGAACAATCGGAGCAAGGAAGCACCAGTGATACCATAGAATCATCAACTAACTATACAACTGATTCAACCCAAAGTCAGGAAGATGAAACTTCGCATACTACCGGAAATACTTTGGAGACTACCACCGAAAAGAATACCGAGAGTACCGTGACATCGTTTGAAACCACTACGGAACAATCGGAGCAAGGAAGCAACAGTGATACCACAGAATCAGCAACTAACTCTACAACTGATTCAACCCAACATCAGGAAGATCCATCTTCTCAAACTACGGGAAATACTTTGGAAACTACCACTGAAGATAATATCGAGAGTACCGTGACATCGTTTGAAACCTCTAGGGAACAATCGGAGCAAGAAAGCACCAGTGAGATCACAGAAACGGAAGCAACAACACCTGAAAATCTCGCATCGGGAACGACAAATTCCACGGAATCGATAACAGATTTTCCAACTGACAAGAATTCCGATTCTACAACACAAAATTCAGATCATGGATCTTCTCCTCCAACCACAACAACCGAAATTTTCTTAGGAATTAAAAAAGAACCCGAATCATCAAATACCACGGAGGCGAACAACTTTTCTGAAACGACTACCAACAGTTCGGACTATACAATAACGGAAGCAACAACACCTGAAAATCCCGTCTACGAATCCACAAATTCCACGGAACCATTGACTGATTTGCAAACTGAGACGAATTCCGCAACTACAATTCAGAATTTAGGTGATAAATATTCTCCAACTCCAACAAACGAAACCTCTTTAGGAACTACGGTATCCGAACCTTCAAATACCACGGAGACAAATAACTTTTCAGAAACTTCAGCCAACAATTCGGTTACAACACCTGAAAATATTGAATCGGAAATGACAAATTCTACGGAAGCGGTGACTAATTTGCAAACTGAGAAGAATTCCGAAAGCGATTCTCATTTAACTGAGCAGAGTAACTCCCAAAGAATAACTACCTATAGTTCGGTAACTGGATCTTCAGACTACACAGAAACAGAAGTAACCGATTCTCAAAAGGAATCCGCAAATTCCACAGTAGCTGTAACTGATTCCCAAACTGTCATGAATTCGGAAACAACACTCAATCACGTATACAAACCTTCTGATACTGCGAAAGAGGATTCGCAAACCGATAGCAATTCTCATTCAACAGAACCGGATAACTCCACAGAAGCAATAACCCATAATTCGAAAACCGTAGGGACAGAAGTAACCGATTCTCCAGCAGAAGCTGTAACCGATTCCCAAATTGATACTTCGAAACAAACCGATAGCGATATATATTTAACTGAAGCGAATAACTCTTTAGGAACAACTACCAATAATTCGGTAACTGCAACTTTAGGCTCAGCGGAAGCAGAAGTAGCCGATTCTGAAAGTGAAAAAGCAACAAATGATATCGAATATCAATCTCCAAATTCCACGGAAGTTGTAACAGATTCTCAAAATCAAACTTCAGATACCACGAAATCAGATCCCTTAACCGATAACAATTCACATGCAACAGATTGGAATAACTCTACAGGAGGTATCGAATATCAATCTCCAAATTCCACAGAAGCTGTAACAGATTCTCAAAATGAATCTTCAGATACGACGAAATCATATTTCTTAACCGATAGCAATTCACATGCAACAGATCGGAATAACTCAACAGGAGCAAATACCAACAATTCAGTACCCGATTATCATACTGAATACAATACGGAAGAGGTAAATGTTACTCAAATCGGCAACAGATCGGAAATAGCTGACAATTTTACATCGGCAACTCAAAGACCGAATAACTCTACAGGAGCAAATACCAACAATTCAGTACCCGATTATCAAACTGTATACAATGCGGAAGAGGTATATTATACTCAAACCGGCAACAGCTCGGAAACAGCTTACAATTTTACATCGGAACCTTCCACAGAAGCTGATTTCCAAATTATTTCCCGCAAATTGAACTCGGATGAAATACCACAAATCGAGGGAGATGACATGGTGCCCACTGCAATTAAAGAGGGCAAATCTTCAAAAAATGTAATGAGACCAAATCTTAGCGGAAAATCAGCACCCGAATTAATATGTTCCGAGGCTAGCGGTATATTTTTACCCGATCCCAATAACTGTAGGAATTATATACAATGTAATGGTGAGGGAAAGTTCGTAATCAATACTTGTCCCGCCAATACCTATTGGAATGAATTCGTAAATGCATGTATAATGGGTGAATGTGAAATGTCGGATGATCAAATGTAACATGTGATCCCTATTAACGGAATGTGTAAAAACGGTCAGACGTGATTATTTTTTGTATGCAGTGGAGTAATCTAAAAATAATAAAAATAATCGGTATTGAATGCAATTTGAAAGAAATTATTTTTCGGGGTGAATTTGAAAAAAATGAAGCCATCAATAGGTCGTGGATTTTTTAAAAATTATTTTTTCAAGCTGAATATTTTTTATTTTGATTTTTTTGAAGTGCAATTTGTTGATATTTTAAAGGTATTTTTTTTAATTTTTTAAAAAATATTTTTTGTAGATTTTTTCAAGAATCTTTACAGGTTTCATTGGTATCGATAATACATTTCTTGGAGGTGGCATTGAAATAATAACCCGTGGGACACTGACCTTCATAGGCTATCTTATTAAGGCAGACATAATATTTATAGCACTTAGGATGGGCCATTTTTACACCTTCCATGGCAGTCGTACATACCGGTTCACGTTCCAAAACATTTCCATCGTCCGTTGTACAAAATCCGGGAACACAAATACCCTTTGCCTTATCGTAATATTCATTGAATTGACAGGATTTCAAGAATATTTCTTCATCCTGGCATTCGTAGTATTGGTGACAGTTGTGAGATTCAAAACGTAGACCGTTCTGCTTATTTTGGCACCATTTGCCAAATGGCAAACAATTGGCCTCAATTGCGGGAAGACATTTTCCCTTGTCGCTGGAATAATGTTGATTTGCCGGACACTCTATGGCCAGGGGCTGGGCCATGCAAATATAATAGGTTTGACAATCCAGCGGAACTTTCTCCAGCGTTGGCTTGCCATTGCAAATTGTCGGTGTGGGCGGGCAGACTCTACATACTTCAAAAGCTCTATCGAAGCACATGCCATCTCCACAATCACCATAATAGGGTGGATCAACAAGACACACCACAAAATGCTGCGAATCTTGAGGGTAGGGGATGATGTCTTTTTGGGTATTTTCACAAAGCTGTGGGAAGGTTGGTTTTCAGAAAAAAAAATATATATTTTTTTCAATTTAACAAAATATTCAACCATTTACCTCGGCAAGTTCCTTGTAGTTAGGTATGACAGCCGGTTTTATCGGAGTACTATTATCTTCATTGTCCTCTGACACATTTGAATCGATTTCACCTTCTATACCATTTGAATCCGATTCTCCAGTCTGCTGCTCATTTGAGTCACCTAATACAGCAGTGCAAAATACAAGAAAGAAGACTACAAGCTGCAGATATTTTATTCCCAACATTTTGTGATTTTGGTTTTCGACTGATTTGAAACATCGATTTGGCACTAGGTTTTATAGGTCTCCAAAGATTGAGGGGGTGTTTTAATTTTCTGCGAAAAAGCAGACAATATTCGATATCTCAATTCTGTTACAGATAATTAATTTGCAGTCAGGAGATAATGTTTTTAATTTTTGGCAAATATTTTGCAATTTGCTACAGTGGCTCAAAGCCACAATAAAGCGAGGAATAAAAAGAAAATATTTTTAAAAGATCCCAAAGTCATGGAATTTTTAAAAAATATTTTTTAAGCCGAACATAAGGCGTGGATTTATTAAAAAATAACTTTTGAAGCTACCATAAGGCGTGGATTTAGTCGGATATCAAATTAGAACTTTCAATAATTATAAATCTGAATCTTCCTCTTTAATTTTTTTATTTTAGTTCAATATACCGACTACTTTGACTACTATGGTCTGTAGAAAGTGATTACCTAAATTTTCTTAAAACTACATAATTTCAAGCACTTGTATATATATGCAGATATCTTGGATATTTCATCAGATATATTAACGCATCTGAATTTGATCTGAAAGCTTAGACTTCCATCTTTTAAAATCAAGTTATTTTAGTTCATTGCACCGACTACTTCGCATTGTATGGTCTTCAGAAAGTGATTACCTACGATTACTTAAATTTTAAAAATTTAAAGCACTCGTATTTATCCCGCAAAATCTCGGGTATTTGTTAAGCAATACTAGCACAACTAGGTTCCATTTAAAGTATAGACTCCCTTCCTTTAAATCCAATCAATAATGGTTCCATACACCGAGTACTTTGGAAGTTATGGTCGAAATTAAGTGATTACTCAAAAATATTCAAAATGTTGAAAATTTAAGTACATGTATATTTTTGCCATTATCTTTATGGATTTTGTCAGATATCAGAATGTAACTACTAATAGTTTAAAACCTGAATTCCCATCTTTCAAACGAATGTTATTTGAGTACAAAATATCAACTACTTCCAAAGTTATGGTCTGTTGAAATTGGTTACTTAAATTTTCATAAAACTGGATAATTTCAAGCACTTCTTTATAGTTTCCGATATCTTGGTTATTTGATGGGCAATATAAACAAATCTGATTCTTATTTAAAACATAGACTCTCTTCTTTCAAAATCCAGTTATTTTAGTTCATTGTACCGAGTACTTCCAATGTTTTGGTCTGTAGAAAGTGATTACCCATAATTATACAGAATTTAGAACATTCTAGTACATTTATATTTTTGCCGATATCTTTGTGGATTTAGTCAGATATCGCAAAATAACTTGCAGTAAATAAAAGTGTGAATCTCCATCTTTCAAACGAATGTTATTTGAGTACAATATACCAACTACTTCGATAGTTATGATCTGTTGAAATTGGTTACTTAAATTTTCATAAAACTGGATAATTTCAAGCACTTCTATATATTTTCCGATATCTTGGTTATTTGATGAGCAATGTAAACAAATCTTGGTTTCGTTTAAAGCATAGACTCCCTTCTTTCAAAATCAGGTTATTTTAGTTCATTATACCCACTACTGCTTATATTATGGTCAATATAAAGTGATTACTCAAAAATATCCAAAATTTTGAAAATTTAAGTACGTGCATATTTTTGCCGATATCTTTGGGGTTTTGATCAGATATTCCAATAAAAGTTTTCCTTATGTGATGTTTGGATCTCTCTCTGTTAAAAACCATTTATTTCAGTACAATATACCGATTACTTCGAAAGTTATGGTCTGTAGAAAGTGGTTACCTAAAATTACTTAACATTTGACGATTTCGAGCACATGTATCTGTTTTCTGATATCTTGGGTATTTGATGAGCTATATGAACACAACCTGATTTTATTTAAAGTATAGACTCTATTCTTTCAAATAACCAGTTATTTTAGTTCCATATACCTACTACATTAAAAGTTATGGTATGTCAAAAGTGATTATTCAAAAATATCAAAATTTTTGAAAATTTAAATACATAAATAGATTTGCCGATTTCTTTGGTAATTGGATAGATATCGGAATAAAACGTTAAATTAGTTCAATATAGGGAGATTCATCTTTCAAAAATAAATGCTTTTAATTTAATATACCGAGTACTTCAAAAGTTATGTAGTATAGAAAGTGATTACCAAAAATTACTTCAACTTTGACAATTTCAGGCACCTGTATATATTCCACGATATCTTGGGTATTTCATTAGATATTTGAATTCAACTGGATTCTATTTGAAGTAGATACCTCCCTCTGTCAATGCTAACTTCAACTGGTTCAATGTACCGAGTAGTTCAAAAGTTATGGTCAACATAAAATGATTACTTAAAAAAATACCCGAAATTTTGAAAATTTAGGTATATGTAAAGTTTTGCCGAATTTTTTGGTAATTAGAGAGATATCGATATAAAACTTACTAATAATTAAAAGTGAGGATTACCTTCTTTCAAAAATAAAATACTTTAGTTTAATATACCGACTACTTCAGAAGTTATGATCTGTTGAAAGTGATTACCAAAAATTACTTCACATTTGAGAATTTCAAGCACTTGTATATATTCCACGATATCTTGAGTATTTCATCTGATATATGAATACAACTAGATTCTATTTAAAGTAGAGATCTTCCTCTTGCAATGTCAAGTTCAACGGGTTCAATATATCGAGTAGTTCAAAAGTTATGGCCAATATAAAATGATTACTCAAAACTACCGACAAATGTGAAATTTTAAGTGCGTGAATATTTCTGCCTATATCTTTGAGGATTTGATCAGACATCCGATGAAAACTTTTAACATTGAAAAATTGTGAATTTCCTTCTGTCAAAACCTTGACCATATGGTATCGATGTGCATTCAGGCATGGGTATAAAACCATTATCCTCCGTCTTACAGGTCTCCGATATTGGATCATATATGGAATTTGCCAAACATTCTGCATTCTGGGGTTGGCAAACCTTCCCGACACTGTGTTGGCGAAGAGGTGCCACACTGAGCACTTGCGGGATTATAATAGGTATTGGGCATACAAGAAACCAATACTGGATTACCATTTAAACACATATAATATTTGGAACAATCTGCAGGGTAGGTAATGGTGGATCCAGTGGATAAATCTGCACAAATATTTGCTGGAGTGGTGGTGGTGCTGCTAGTAGAGGTTGGTAGTTGGCAGTTGGTTTGGTGTAATGGTAGTTGTGGTGGAGGTAGTGGTCGAGGTGATTGGCATTTCGGTGGTACTACCATAAAGGCATGACTGAGAATTACCTTCTGAACTACACATCCCTTTTAGGACATCAAAATATTGTCCCTTCTTACATCCACCTAAATATTCTGTATTATTATAACAAACAATCTACAGCGCACAATTTGGCTCATAGGGTAACAGGGTATCATCTGGTTCATGCCTACACCTATTGTTCGATGGTGTGGTGGAAGTGGACGAGGTGGTTGGCATTTCGGTGGTAGTGGTGCTGGTACTAATAGGTAGGCATGACTGACCTTTGACCTTTGGTGACAACCACCGAAAATAATACCGAGAGTACCGTGACATCGTTTGAAACCACTACGGAAACATCGGAGCAAGAAAGCACCAGTGAGACCACAGAATCATCAACTAACTATACAACTGATTCAACCCAAAGTCAGGGAGATGAAACTTCGCATACTACCGGAAATACTTTGGAGACTACCACCGAAAAGAATACCGATAGTACCGTGACATCGTTTGAAACCACTACGGAACAATCGGAGCAAGGAAGCAACAGTGATACCACAGAATCAGCAACTAACTCTACAACTGATTCAACCCAACATCAGGAAGATCCATCTTCTCAAACTACGGGAAATACTTTGGAAACTACCACTGAAGGTAATATCGAGAGTACCGTGACATCGTTTGAAACCTCTAGGGAACAATCGGAGCAAGAAAGCACCAGTGAGATCACAGAAACGGAAGCAACAACACCTGAAAATCTCGCATCGGGAACGACAAATTCCACGAAATCGATAACAGATTTTCCAACTGACAAGAATTCCGATTCTACAACACAAAATTCAGATCATGGATCTCCAACCACAACAACCGAAATTTTCTTAGGAATTAAAAAAGAACCCGAATCTTCAAATACCACGGAGGCGAACAACTTTTCTGAAACGACTACCAACAGTTCGGACTATACAATCACGGAAGCAACAACACCTGAAAATCCCGTCTACGAATCGACAAATTCCACGGAACCATTGACTGATTTGCAAACTGAGACGAATTCCGCAACTACAATTCAGAATTTAGGTGATAAATATTCTCCAACTCCAACAAACGAAACCTCTTTAGGAACTACGGTATCCGAACCTTCAAATACCACGGAGACGAATAACTTTTCAGAAACTTCAGCCAACAATTCGGTTACAACACCTGAAAATCTTGAATCGGAAATGACAAATTCTACGGAAGCGGTGACTAATTTGCAAACTGAGAAGAATTCCGAAAGCGATTCTCATTTAACTGAGCAGAGTAACTCCCAAAGAATAACTACCTATAGTTCGGTAACTGGATCTTCAGACTACACAGAAACAGAAGTAACCGATTCTCAAAAGGAATCCGCAAATTCCACAGTAGCTGTAACTGATTCCCAAACTGTCATGAATTCGGAAACAACACTCAATCACGGATACAAACCTTCTGATACTGCGAAAGAGGATTCGCAAACCGATAGCAATTCTCATTCAACAGAACCGGATAACTCCACAGAAGCAATAACCCATAATTCGAAAACCGTAGGGAAAGAAGCAACCGATTTTCCAGCAGAAGCTGTAACCGATTCCCAAATTGATACTTCGAAACAAACCGATAGCGGTATATATTTAACTGAAGCGAATAACTCTTTAGGAACAACTACCAATAATTCGGTAACTGCAACTTTAGGCTCAGCGGAAGCAGAAGCAGAAGTAGCCGATTCTGAAAGTGAAAAAACAACAAATGATATCGAATATCAATCTCCAAATTCCACGGAAGTTGTAACAGATTCTCAAAATCAAACTTCAGATACCACGAAATCAGATCCCTTAACCGATAACAATTCACATGCAACAGATCGGAATAACTCTACAGGAGGTATCGAATATCAATCTCCAAATTCCACAGAAGCTGTAACAGATTCTCAAAATGAATATTCTGATACCACGAAATCAGATCCCTTAACCGATAACAATTCACATGCAACAGATCGGAATAACTCAACGGGAGCAAATACCAACAATTCAGTACCCGATTATCAAACTAAATACAAAGCGGAAGAGGTAAATGTTACTCAAATCGGCAACAGCTCGGAAACAGCTTACAATTTTACATCGACAACTCAAAGACCGAATAACTCTACAGGAGCAAATACCTACAATTCAGTACCCGATTATCAAACTGAATACAATGCGGAAGAGGTATATTATACTCAAACTGGCAACATATCGGAAACAGCTTACAATTTTACATCGGAACCTTCCACAGAAGCTGATTTCCAATTTATTTCCCGCAAATTGAACTCGGATGAAATACCACAAATCGAGGGAGATGACATGGTGCCCACTGCAATTAAAGAGAGCAAATCTTCAAAAAATGTTATGAGACCAAATCTTAGCGGAAAATCAGCACCCGAATTAATATGCTCCGAGGCTGGCGGTATATTTTTACCCGATCCCAATAACTGTAGGAATTATATACATTGTAATGGTGAGGGAAAGTTCGTAATCAATACTTGTCCCTCCAATACCTATTGGAATGAATTCGTAAATGCATGTATAATGGGTGAATGTGAAATGTCGGATGATAAAATGTAACATGTGAACCCTATTAACGGAATATGTAATAACGGCCAATCGTAATTATTATTTTTATGTAGTGGAGTAATCTTAAAATAATAAATGTAATCGGTATTGAATGCAATTTTAAAGAAATTTTTTTTCGGGGTGAATTTGCAAAAAATTAAGCCATCGATAGGTCGTGGATTTTTTAAAAATTATTTTTTCAAGCTGAATATTTTTTATTTTGATTTTTTTGAAGTGCAATTTGTTGATATTTTAAAGGTATTTTTTTTAATTTTTTAAAAAATATTTTTTGTAGATTTTTTCAAGAATCTTTACAGGTTTCATTGGTATCGATAATACATTTCTTGGAGGTGGCATTGAAATAATAACCCGTGGGACACTGACTTTCATAGGCTATCTTATTAAGGCATACATAATATTTATAGCACTTAGGATGGGCCATTTTTACACCTTCCATGGTAGTTGTACAGATCGGTTCACGTTCCAATACAGTTCCATCGTCCGTTGTACAAAATCCGGGGACACAATTACCCTTTGCCTTATCGTAATATTCATTGAATTGACAGGACTTCAAGAATATTTCCTCATCCTGGCATTCGTAGTATTGGTGACAGTTTTGGGATTCAAAACGTAGACCGTTCTGCTTATTTTGGCACCATTTGCCAAATGGCAAACAATTGGCCTCAATTGCGGGAAGACATTTTCCCGCAAAAGCTGTAACAGATTCTCAAAATGAATATTCTGATACCACGAAATCAGATCCCTTAACCGATAACAATTCACATGCAACAGATCGGAATAACTCAACGGGAGCAAATACCAACAATTCAGTACCCGATTATCAAACTAAATACAAAGCGGAAGAGGTAAATGTTACTCAAATCGGCAACAGCTCGGAAACAGCTTACAATTTTACATCGACAACTCAAAGACCGAATAACTCTACAGGAGCAAATACCTACAATTCAGTACCCGATTATCAAACTGAATACAATGCGGAAGAGGTATATTATACTCAAACTGGCAACATATCGGAAACAGCTTACAATTTTACATCGGAACCTTCCACAGAAGCTGATTTCCAATTTATTTCCCGCAAATTGAACTCGGATGAAATACCACAAATCGAGGGAGATGACATGGTGCCCACTGCAATTAAAGAGAGCAAATCTTCAAAAAATGTTATGAGACCAAATCTTAGCGGAAAATCAGCACCCGAATTAATATGCTCCGAGGCTGGCGGTATATTTTTACCCGATCCCAATAACTGTAGGAATTATATACATTGTAATGGTGAGGGAAAGTTCGTAATCAATACTTGTCCCTCCAATACCTATTGGAATGAATTCGTAAATGCATGTATAATGGGTGAATGTGAAATGTCGGATGATAAAATGTAACATGTGAACCCTATTAACGGAATATGTAATAACGGCCAATCGTAATTATTATTTTTATGTAGTGGAGTAATCTTAAAATAATAAATGTAATCGGTATTGAATGCAATTTTAAAGAAATTTTTTTTCGGGGTGAATTTGCAAAAAATTAAGCCATCGATAGGTCGTGGATTTTTTAAAAATTATTTTTTCAAGCTGAATATTTTTTATTTTGATTTTTTTGAAGTGCAATTTGTTGATATTTTAAAGGTATTTTTTTTAATTTTTTAAAAAATATTTTTTGTAGATTTTTTCAAGAATCTTTACAGGTTTCATTGGTATCGATAATACATTTCTTGGAGGTGGCATTGAAATAATAACCCGTGGGACACTGACTTTCATAGGCTATCTTATTAAGGCATACATAATATTTATAGCACTTAGGATGGACCATTTTTACACCTTCCATGGTAGTTGTACAGATCGGTTCACGTTCCAATACAGTTCCATCGTCCGTTGTACAAAATCCGGGGACACAATTACCCTTTGCCTTATCGTAATATTCATTGAATTGACAGGACTTCAAGAATATTTCCTCATCCTGGCATTCGTAGTATTGGTGACAGTTTTGGGATTCAAAACGTAGACCGTTCTGCTTATTTTGGCACCATTTGCCAAATGGCAAACAATTGGCCTCAATTGCGGGAAGACATTTTCCCTTGTCGCTGGAATAATGTTGATTTGCCGGACACTCTATGGCCAGGGGCTGGGCCATGCAAATATAATAGGTTTGACAATCCAGCGGAACTTTCTCAAGCGTTGGCTTGCCATTGCAAATTCTCGGTGTGGGCGGGCAGACTCTACACTTTGCAAAAGCTCCATCGAAGCACATGCCATCTCCACAATCACCATAATAGGGTGGATCAACAAAACACACCACATAATGCTGCGAATCTTGAGGGTAGGGGATGATGCTATTTTGGTTATTTTCACAAAGCTGTGGGAAGGTTGGGTTTCAGAAAAAAAATATATATTTTTTTCAATTTAACAAAATATTCAACCAATTACCTCGGCAAGTTCCTTGTAGTTAGGTATGGCAGTCGGTGTGGGCGGGCAGACTCTACACTTTGCAAAAGCTCCATCGAAGCACATGCCATCTCCACAATCACCATAATAGGGTGGATCAACAAAACACACCACATAATGCTGCGAATCTTGAGGGTAGGGGATGATGCTATTTTGGTTATTTTCACAAAGCTGTGGGAAGGTTGGGTTTCAGAAAAAAAATATATATTTTTTTCAATTTAACAAAATATTCAACCAATTACCTCGGCAAGTTCCTTGTAGTTAGGTATGGCAGTCGGTGTGGGCGGGCACCCTAAACACATTGCAAAAGCTCCATCGAAGCACATGCCATCTCCACAATCACCATAATAGGGTGGATCAACAAAACACACCACATAATGCTGCGAATCTTGAGGGTAGGGGATGATGCTATTTTGGTTATTTTCACAAAGCTGTGGGAAGGTTGGGTTTCAGAAAAAAAATATATATTTTTTCAATTTAACAAAATATTCAACCAATTACCTCGGCAAGTTCCTTGTAGTTAGGTATGGCAGTCGGTGTGGGCGGGCACCCTAAACACATTGCAAAAGCTCCATCGAAGCACATGCCATCTCCACAATCACCATAATAGGGTGGATCAACAAAACACACCACATAATGCTGCGAATCTTGAGGGTAGGGGATGATGCTATTTTGGTTATTTTCACAAAGCTGTGGGAAGGTTGGGTTTCAGAAAAAAAATATATATTTTTTCAATTTAACAAAATATTCAACCAATTACCTCGGCAAGTTCCTTGTAGTTAGGTATGGCAGTCGGTGTGGGCGGGCACCCTAAACACATTGCAAAAGCTCCATCGAAGCACATGCCATCTACAATCACCATAATAGGGTGGATCAACAAAACACACCACATAATGCTGCGAATCTTGAGGGTAGGGGATGATGCTATTTTGGTTATTTTCACAAAGCTGTGGGAAGGTTGGGTTTCAGAAAAAAAATATATATTTTTTCAATTTAACAAAATATTCAACCAATTACCTCGGCAAGTTCCTTGTAGTTAGGTATGGCAGTCGGTGTGGGCGGGCACACTATACACATTGCTAAAGCACTTTCGAAGCACATGCCATCTCCACAATCACCATAATAGGGTGGATCAACAAGACACACCACAAAATGCTGCGAATCTTGAGGGTAGGGGATGATGTCTTTTTGGGTATTTTCACAAAGCTGTGGGAAGGTTGGGTTTCAGAAAAAATATATATATTTTTTTCAATTTAACAAAATATTCAACCAATTACCTCGGCAAGTTCCTTGTAGTTAGGTATGGCAGCCGGTTTTATCGGAGTACTATTATCTTCATTGTCCTCTGGCACATTTGAATCGATTTCACCTTCTATACCATTTGAATCCGATTCTCCAGACTGCTGCTCATTTGGGTCACCTAATACAGCAGTGCAAAATACAAGAAAGAAGACTACAAGCTGCAGATATTTTATTCCCAACATTTTGTGATTTAATTTTTCGAATGAATTGAAATTCCGATTTGGCACTCAGTTTTATACTGTCTCCAAAGATTGAGGGGGATTTTTAATTATCTGCGAGAAAAGCAGACAATATTCGCTATGTCAATTCTGTTACAGATAATTAATTTGCAATCAGGAGATAATGTTTTTAATTTTTGGCAAATATTTTGCAATTTGCTACAGTGGCTCAAAGCCACAATAAAGCAAGGAATAAAAAAAAAAATTTTAAAAGATCCATGGATTTTTTAAAACTTTTTTTAAAGCGCTAGTCTACAGTTAGGCTGCATAGAATATAATTACTAAAAAATATTAAAAATTTTGAAAATTTGAGTTCCTGTACATTTTTGCCTATTATCT
The DNA here is from genome assembly GCF_032173495.1 of Musca vetustissima. Lineage (NCBI taxonomy): Eukaryota > Metazoa > Arthropoda > Insecta > Diptera > Muscidae > Musca > Musca vetustissima. Next base: position 124,317 of record NW_026880278.1, read on the forward strand.
TTGTGGATTTCGTCAGATATCAGAACAGAAATTTTAATAATTAGAAGTCTGGATCTCTTTCCTCTTTCAAAAACAAGTTACTCTAGTTCAATTTACCAACTACTTTGAAAGTTATGGTCTGTTGAAAGTGATTACTTAAATTTTCTTAAAACTAAATAATTTCAAGCACTTGTATATATATGCCGATTTCTGTGATATTTCATCAGATATATTAACTCATCTGAATTTGATCTGATAGCTTAGACTCCCTTCTTTTAAAATCAAGTTATTTTAGTTCATTGTACCGACAACTTCGCATTGTATGGCCTTCAGAAAGTGAGTACCTACAATTACTTAAATTTTGATAATTTAAAGCACTCGTATTTATCCCGCGAAATCTCTGGTATTTTGTTAAGCTATACTAGCACAACTAGGTTCCATTTAAAGCATAGGCTGCCTTTTTTTAAATCCAATCAATAATGGTTCCATATACCGAGTACTTTTGAAGTTATGGTCGATATTAAGTGATTACTCAAAAATATTCAAAATTTTGAAAATTTAAGTACATGTATATTTTTGCCATTATCTTTATGGATTTAGTCAGATTTCGGAATGTAGCTATTAATTGTTTAAAACCTGAATCCCCATCTTTCAAAACCATGTTATTTGACTTCAATATACCGACTACTTCGAAAGTTATGGTCTGCTGAAAGTGATTACCCAAAAATATACAGAATTTAGAACATTCTAGTACATTTATATTTTTGGTATATTTGATGGCAATTTAATCAAATCTGCTTATTTAAAAATAACTTGCTTTAAATAAAATGTGTTGATAAAATGTCGAAGATATCGGAAAATATCAAACGAAATTGTTATTTCATGAAACAATATACCAACTACTTCGATAGTATATGATAACTGGTTTTGAAATTGGTTACTTTTAATTATTGGATTTTTTTCCGATATCCGACCAAATCCACAAAGATATCGGCAAAAATATAAATGTACTAGATATTTTGGATATTTTTGATGAGCAATGACCAAAACATTGGAAGTAATCGGTACAATGGACTTAAATAACTTGATTTTGAAAGATGAGAGTCTATGCTTGAAATCCAACCCAGACTTGTTTATATCTCCCACCAAATAACCAATATATCGGCAAATATAAAGAAGTGCTTGACATTTTATATTTTTATGAAAATGTAAGTAATCACTTTCAACAGACCATAACTATCGAAGTAGTTGGTATATTGTACTCAAATAACATTCGTTTGAAATATGGAGATTCACACTTTTATTTACTGCAAGTTATTTTGCGATATCTGACTAAATCCACAAAGATATCGGCAAAAATATAAATGTACTAGAATGTTCTAAATTCTGTATATTTTTGGGTAATCACTTTTCACCAAAACATTGGAAGTATTCGGTACAATGAACTAAAATAACTGGATTTTGAAAGAAGAGAGTTATGTTTTAAATAAGAATCAGATTTGTTTATATTGCCCATCAAATAACCAATATATCGGAAACTATAATTAAGGGATGGAAATATCCAGTTTTATGAAAATTTAAGTAACCAATTTCAACAGACCATAACTTTTGAAGTAGTTGGTATATTGTAGTCAAATAACATTCATTTGAAAGATTGAAATTCAGGTTTTAAACTAATAATAGCTATATTCTGATATCTGATAAAATCCATTCTTTCATAGTCAAGTTATTTTAGTTCATTATACCTACTATTTCGAATATTATGGTCAATAAAAAATGATTACTCAAAAATATTCAAAATTTTGAAATTTAAGTACGTGTATATTTTTTGCGTTATCGTTTTAAATTTAATCAGATATCTTAATTAAACTTTTATTATTTTGAAGTTTGGATCTCCCTCTTTTAAAAACAATTTATTTCAGTACAATATACCGATTTCTTCAAAAGTTATAGCCTGCAGAAAGTGATTACCTAAGTAATTTTATTCAAATATGACAATTTCATGGGCACTTGCATATATTCCTTGATATCTTAGTTATTTTTATAGATATATAAAAAAACTGGATTCGTTTAAATTAGATACCTTCTTCTTTCGAAATCACTTCAACTGGTTCAATGTACCGATTACTTCGAATGTTATGGTCTGGTGAAAGTGGTTACCTAAATGTATTCAAAATTTGACATTTTCAAGCACATTTATATATTTTGAATATCTTGGGTATTTGATGAGCTATTTAAACGCAACCTGATTTTATTTAAGGTATAGACTCTATTCTTTCATAAACCAGTTATTTTAGTTCCATATACCGACTACTTTCAAAGTTATGGTATGTCAAAAGTGATTACTCAAAAATATCAAAAATTTTAAAAAATTAATTTGAATCTATGCTTTAAAATTTTAAAAAATTAAAATTTTTGATTTCTTTAGCAATTAAAGAGAGATCGCAACAAAACTACCAATTAATTAAAAGAACGGAATCGCTTCTTTCAAAAATAAATTACTTTAGTTCAATATACCGATTACTTTTAAAGTTATGAACTGTTGAATGTGATTACCAAAAATTACTTAGAATTTGACAATTTCAGGCACTTGTATATATTCCATGATATCTTGGGTATTTCATCTGAATATATGAATACCGAGTAGTTCAAAAGTTATGGCCAATATAAAATGATTACTCAAAAATACCGAACATTTTAAAAATTTAAGTGGTTGTATATTTTTGCCCATATCTTTGAGGATTTGATCAGACATCCGATGAAAACTTTTAACATTGAAAAATTGTGAATCTCCTTCTGTCAAAAACAAGTTTTTTTAGAACAATATACGGATTACTTTGAAATGTATGGCCTATAGAAAGTGATTACTCAAAAATATCTAAATTTTAAATATTTTAAGTGAGTATATATTTTTGCCCATATCTTTGGGGATTTTGATTAGATATCCGAATAAATAAATGTAAAGAATATATTTTTTCGAAATGCTAATTTTTATTTATTTTTAAAGTTGTTTTTTCTATTCTTTATTACATCTCCCATGGACAATTGTACAGTTCCGCGGGTACACAACTACCCAGCTGGGCATTAAAATACCAATTATCAGCACAATTCATTACCTTAGCCATCGTTCCGAAACATTGATAATATTTACGGCAATCTCCCTCATACGGCAAACCTTGACCATATGGTACCGATGTACATTCAGGCATGGGTATAAAACCATTATCCTCTGTCTTACAGGTCTCCGATATTGGATCATATATGGAATTTGCCAAACATTCAGCTACCTCCGGTACGGGATATAAACATATGACATATTTGGTATTATTACCCGGATAGGGTAAAAGGGTACCGGTTTTGTGGCCACAACATATGTTGCCATTGTTTTCGGAAGGATTTGATTCGGTTGTGGTGGTAGAGGTGCTGGTGGTGGTGGTTGGTAGCTCGCTTGTGGTACTGCTGCTTGTGGTATGTAAATCTGTTGTGGTTGGCGATTCTGTTGTACTGGTTGATTGTTGATCCTCCCGACACTGTGTTGGCGAAGAGGTGTCACACTGCCCACTTGCGGGGTTATAATAGGTATTGGGCATACATGAAACCAATACTGGATTACCATTCAAACACATATAATATTTGGAACAATCCGCAGGATAGGTAATGGTGGATCCCGTGGGTAAATCTGCACAAATATTTGCTGGAGTAGTGGTGGTGCTGCTTGTGGTTGGTAATTCTGTTGTTGTTGTGGTTGGCAACAGTTCTGTAGTTGGTGGAGTTGGCAAACCCTCCCGACACTGTGTTGGTGAAGAGGTGTCGCACTCACCACTCGCGGGATTATAATACGTATTCGGCATACATGAAACCAATACCGCATTACCATTCAAACACATATAATATTTGGAACAATCCGCAGGATAGGTAATGGTGGAACCTGTGGGTAAATCTGCACAAATATTAGCTGGAGATGATGTTGTGTATTCAGTGGTAGTAGGGGTGTTGGTGGTGGAGGTATTGGTTATGGAGCTACTCGTAGTGGTTGTAGGAGTCTCTGTTGTGGTGGTTTTTATACTACAATTGGCATCTTCGGGTCTCACACATTCACCTAAGTCACTATTGAATTCTAGGCCTTCGGGACACTCCATTGCCACCGGTATGGGATCATGACATTCGATATATTTTCTGCAGTTATTCGGATAGGGTACTTTGCCACCATTCGCTACACCATAACAGGGTCCCATGTTGGGTTTTGGTGTAGTGGTAGTTGTGGTGGAGGTTGGCATTTCGGTGGTACTACCATAAAGGCATGACTGGGAATTACCTTCGGAACTACACATCCCTTTTAGGACATCAAAATATTGCCCCTTCGGACATCCACCTAAATATTCTGTATTATTATAACAAACAATGTACAGCGCACAATTTGGCTCATAGGGTAACAGGGTATCATTTGGTTCATGGCTACATCTATTGTTCGGTGGTGCGGTGGAAGTGGACGAGGTGGTTGGCATTTCGGTGGTAGTGGTGCTGGTACTAATAGGTAGGCATGACTGCGGATTACCTTCTGAACTACACATCCCTTTGAGGACATCAAAATATTGTCCCTTCGGACATCCACCTAAATATTCTGTATTATTATAACAAACAATGTACAGCGCACAATTTGGCTCATAGGGTAACAGGGTATCATCTGGTTCATGGCTACATTTATTGTTCGATGGTGTGGTGGAGGTAGTGGTCGAAGTGGTTGGCATTTCTGTGGTAGTGGAGGTTGACATTTTGGTGGTAGTGGTGCTGGTACTACTAGGTAGGCATGACTGCGGATTACCTTCTGAACTACACATCCCTTTTAGGACATCAAAATATTGTCCCTTCGGACACCCACCTAAAGTTTCGATATTATTAATACACATAATATACAGCGAACAATTCGGCTCATAGGGTAACAGGGTGTAATCTGGTTCATGGCTGCATTTATTGTTCGATGGTGTGGTGGAGGTAGTGGTCGAGGTGGTTGGCATTTCAGTGGTAGTGGAGGTTGGCATTTTGGTGGTAGTGGTGCTGGTAGTACTAGGTAGACATGACTGCGGATTACCTTGTGAACTACACATCCCTTTTAGGACATCAAAATATTGTCCCTTCGGACACCCACCTAAAGTTTCGATATTATTAATACACATAATATACAGCGAACAATTCGGCTCATAGGGTAACAGGGTGTAATCTGGTTCATGGCTGCATTTATTGTTCGATGGTGTGGTGGAGGTAGTGGTCGTAGTGGTTGACATTTCGATAGTGGTCGAAGTGGTTGGCACTTCGTTTGTAGTAGTGGTGGAGGTTGTCATTTCAGTGGTCGTAGTGCTCGAACTGTCGTAACGACATGACTGTGAATTGGCCTGTGAACTACACATCCCTTTGACGACATCAAAATATTGTCCCTTCGGACACACAGCTATATTTTCCTCGTTATCAATACAAATAATGAACTGCGAACAATCGGACTCATAGGGCAAAATTGTATAATCTGGTTCATGGCTACATTTATTATCCGTTGGCGTGGTAGATTGTTGTGATTCCGTTGTGGTGGTAGTAGTTAGCCCACCACAATCCGATTGCCAAGGTTCTACACACGTTTGGGCCTCAGAACTAAATTCCAAACCTGCTGGACAATAATATCCCGTGGGTATCGGCTGATTGCAAACAATAAATTTCGAACAATCATTGGGGTAGGGTATCTTATAGCCATTGGGTTTCTCCCAGCAGATACCATGTTGGGGTTTGGGAGGACTTGCTGTTGTGGTGGTCGTCGTCGTGGTGGTATCAAAATTTCCCTTACAATAATTTGGACCCACTTGGCTGGAACATTGCTGTGTCAAAGGGTTGTAATATTCACCCTGATTGCAGACCTGCAGCATATAGTTACCATTACCCAGACATTCGTAGTACATTTGGCAATCGAGAGGATAAACTTGATGGGTACCCTCCTCAGCATTCTGACAAATGTCACTAGGTGGTGCTGCCGTTGTGGTTTCATTCGAGGACCCTTGCGAACATTCTCCATCACCCTCAGCGGAACATTTCTGTTGCTCCAAATTGAAATATAAATTACCCGGACAATAGAAGCCAATGGGTATGGGTCGAACACAGCTAATGTATTTGTGGCAATTGTCAGGATATTCTATGAGCTCACCATTTGTATAGTTGCCACAGATATTTTCCTCTGCAGGACCAGGAGTAGGGGCTGCAGTGGTGGTTGTTGTTGGCCTGGAGTTGGTGGTACTTGTTGTCGTAGATGTGGTGCTTGGTTTTGATGTGGTCGTTGTCGTTTCACCCTTACGGCAAATATCCACATCATTACTGGGCCCACAATTACCCGTATCCGGATAATAATAATTATTACCCGGACATTTCATAATCTTATAGCCTCCATTATTGGTACACATGATATACTCCTGACAATTTGCCTCATACGGGAAGGTAGTACCAAATTCCTGCCCTGCACACATCTGCTCCGGGCTTAAGGTAGTGGGTGCCGGAGTTGTGGTAGTAGTGGTTGTCGTAGTTTCTTGGCAAGCCGTTGGCGATACATCCGGACCACAATTACCCGATATCGGATCATAATAATTATTATTAGGACAGGGCAGCACATAATAGGTACCATTGCCCCGACAATAGTAATATTGTTTACAATCCTGAGGATAGGGGAAACTTGTACCCGATGGCTGATCCAAACATAAATCTAAAATCGGTGCAGAAGTTGTGGTAGTGGTGGTGCTGCTGCTACTAGCCTCTGTGGTTGTTGTGGCCGGTCCCGTATAGCATACCTGCTCTCCCGCATCATCGCACATTTTCAATTGGGCATTGAATAGCCAGCCGTTGGGACAGTTCATCAGCTCCACTTCACCCTGCATGCACATCAAATATTGTCGACAATTTTCCGCATAGGGGACGAGGGTGTAATCGGCATGATCATGGCACATACCTTCAGGTATTCCGGGTGGCAAGGTGGGGGTGAATTGGGGTAGAGTTGTTGTGCTAGTTGTTGTGGTTGGTGTTGGTTCTTCGGTCGTTTGCCCAGGGGTTCCCGGAGTGGGATAGGGTTCTTCCGTACATTCCGCAGTATTGGCATCATCACAAATCCCCAAGAGGCTATTGAATACCTTATTTTTCTCACAATATTCCAAATGGGGGCAATCATTTCGACAGCTGATATAGGCGGAACAGTTGTAGGGGTAACTTAGCACAGAACCCTTTTCAAAGCCATCACAATAGTTTTCCGGAATATCGGAAGGGTATACACAAATTTCGGTTGTAGTGGAGGTTATATCGGTGGTAGTGGTCAGCTCAGTTGTTCTTGTGGTTGTCGTAGGAATGGGTGTGGTGGTTGAGGGCATTGGCAGTTCGACACACTGGGCCGTCTCAGGGGTATCACAAATTTTTAACCATTGATTAAATACCTTATCCACCGGACAATATGTCATGACCGGACAACCCATGGTACAATTTAAATAGGCATTACAATTGTAAGGATAACGCAACAAATAGCCATTGCCATAGTCTAGACAAAGATCAGAGGTCATACCGGGAGGAGTTTCACAATTTACACCCCATTCGTTATCTGGGCTTGGGGTAGATGTTGTCGAACTAGGTGTTGTACTGCTTCCGCCACTCCACGGACAATTAACATTTTGCGGATAATTACACGTCTTCAATGAATTATCCCACCAGGTACCACCCGGACAATCCTTTACCGTGGGATATTCACACATACAGACTAAAAATTTGGAACAATTGCCAGGATATGGTACCTGTGCTCCGTAGGGTTGGCCAGCACAGGCAGCCTTATTTTCAGGTCGCTCTTCATTATCACATGTGGCCTTTGTAGTCAACGTCAGTTCGAATTCCATGACATCCTGGGTCGATGTGGTTGCCAGGCAAAGTGATAACACAAGCAGGAGGGGAAATGAGAAAAATTCTGAAAAGAAGATAAAAATAAAGTGAGGTGAGGATTTAAAAAAATGTTTTTTGAAGTTTCGGAAAAATCGGTTCAGATTTCGATATAGCTCCCACATATATTTTTGTCTTTCGATTTGCAAAGTCCCTATATATCGTTCGATTTGCATGAAATTTGGCACAGCAAACCGAATTGAGTCTAGAATGATGAGTGGCGAGTTTCGAAAAATCGGTTCAGATTTAAATATAGCTCCCATCTATATTTTCGTCCGATTTAAGGTAAATGATGCACCAAAGTCCCTATATATCATTCGATTTGCACGAAATTTTGCATAGTATACTGAATTTTGTCTAGAATGATGTGTGGAAAATTTTCAAGGAAATCGGATCAGAGTTAGATATAGCTCCCACTTATATTTTCGTCCGATTTAAGGAAAATGGTGTATCAAAGTCCTTAAATATTTTTCGATTTGCACGAAATTCGGCACATCATACTGAATTGAGCCTAGAAAGATGTGTGTGTTAAATTTTGTGAAAATCGGTTCAGATTTCGATATAGCTCCCGTATATAGTTTCGTCCGATTTAAGGTAAGTGGGGCACCAAAGTCCCTATATATCTTTCGATTTGCATGAAATTTGGAATAGAGTTCTGAACTAGGTCCAGAATGATGTGTGATAAGTTTCGTAAAAATCGGTTCAGATTTAGATATAGCTCCCATATATAGTTTTGTCCGATTTAATGTAAATGGTGCACCGAAGTCCATATATATCTTTCGATATGCACGAAATTCGGCACAGCATATTGAATTGAGTGTAGAATGATTAGTGGTGAGTTTTGGGAAAATCTGTTCAGATTTCGATATAGCTCCCATATATATTTACGTCCGATTTTAGGTAAATGGTGCACCGAAGTCCATATATATCTTTCGATTTGCACGAAATTTGGCTTAGCGTATTGAATTGAATCTAGAATGATGTCTGCTAAGTTTCGTAAAAATCGGATCAGACTTAGATATAGCTCCTATATATATTATCGTCCGATTTAAGGTAAATGGTGCACCAACGTCGCTATTAATCCTTCGACTTGCACGAAATTTGGTGTAGGGTACTGAATTGTGTGTAGAATGGTGTGTGCTAAGTTTCGTGAAAATCGGTTTAGATTTGGATATAGCTCCCATATATATTTTCGTCCGATTTCGGGTAAATGGGTCACCAACGTCCCTTTAAATCGTTCGATTTGCACGAAATTTGGTGTAGGGTACTGAATTGTGTGTAGAATGATGTGTGCTAAGTTTCGCAAAAATCGGTTCAGATATAGATCCCATATATAGTTTTGTCCGATTTAATGTAAATGGTGCACCGAAGTCCCTATATATCGTTCGACTTGCACGAAATTTGTCACAGCATACTGAATTGAGTCTAGAATGATGAGTGGTAAGTTTCGGGAAAATCGGTTCAGATTTCGATATAGCTCCCATATATATTTACGTCCGATTTTAGGTAAATGGTGCACCGAAGTCCATATATATCTTTCGATTTGCACGAAATTTGGCTTAGCATTGAATTGAATCTGAATGATGAGTGGCAAGATTCGAGTCTAGATATAGCTCCTATGTATCCGATTTAAGGTAAATGGTGCACCAACGTCGCTATTAATCCTTCGACTTGCACGAAATTTGGTGTAGGGTACTGAATTGTGTGTAGAATGATGTGTGCTAAGTTTCGGGAAAATCTGTTCAGATTTCGATATAGCTCCCATATATATTTACGTCCGATTTTAGGTAAATGGGGCACCAAAGTCCCTATATATTTTTCGATTCGCATGAAATTTGGCACAGAGTTCTGAATTTCGATGTGTGCCACGAAATTTGGCATATATATTTACGCGATTTTATGAATTGCACCAAAGTCCCTATATAAGATTTGCATGTAGAATAATGTGTGGTAAGTTTCAGAAAAATCGATTCACATTCCGATATAGCTCCCGCATATACATATATATTCGCCCGATTTCACATAAATGCTGCACCATACTCCTAATGTTTGTCCGAGTAACACGATATTTTGCACAACGTATCAAATTGAAGTGCAGATGCAGCCATAGCTTCCATATATGTATATTTCGAACAGGTGTCTGATAGAAAATTCAATTTTTAACAGTGCGGCGTACCGAATAGCGTATATCAATATTGCTGTAAATTGTTTTCCATAAATTAAATGTATCATAGGTTGCAGAAAGACATGAGTATGTTGCTTCGAGGGATAAGGGTACATATGTAAAATATACCCAAAGTTGTGAAGGTTAGCATATAGTCGGCCCAGTCCGACTTTACTACATTCCTTACTGGTTTACTTTTACTTAATATAAATATTTTTAATTCCACTTTTTTCTATTTTATTTTTAATTTTTTTACCTTTTGGTAACATTTTTATTTTTTTAAATTTTTTTTAGAATAAATTTCTCATGTTCTATTTTTAGAAACACTTTTCGTCAATTTTTTGTTTGTTATGTATTTATTTTTTTTTTCTAATATTTTGACCACCGATCGTTTTCAAGTTTCGTTAGAGACTAAATTGCAATCATAAAACTTTCATTTAATAAACATTCGAAAGGGGGAAAACAGACGAATTATTTTGTCTCAAAGGATTTATTGTTATTAATTGTTTATCATCATTTAGTTGTTAGATTACCGACCACATACACGGTAGCGGAACAAGTTGAGCGATAAGAATTTTGAACTAATTTTCGCCAAACATTGTTTTGTGGTCAGCAATGGGTTGGATCGATTGTGCAGAACATGTATTAGAACATCTATGATAAAAATAAAATGGAAAAAAATTCAGCTTGAGCCCGGCTGGGATTTGAACCCTGGTTTCCATGGCATCTGTTGGTGTCCGGCGCCTTAGCGTTCAAAGCCACCTCCTTATCTTCCTAAGGTTGCACAATATGCAGTTGCATACCATTGAAGAAAAATATTGTAGTCTGTATGGAAAAAAGTCCGTCACTACAAAAAAATCTGCTCGGAAAAGGAATGTTCTGGTGTGATGCCAAATGTCCGAACCTTGACACGGTTGAATTTAATTCGTAGATGCAATTTCGCAACAATTGTCGACATAAATACAACTTATCAAGTAAAGACATTTGTAAGCCACATTGCCCAATATGCCTGATGAGCCGCTTAACCAACGGCGAAACGCGTCGCATAGTGGTGGGAATGGTGTATCAATCTGGCTTTAGCTTTTCATTGCAACTCCGGTCATGTAGCTCATCTCGAAGGAGAAATTAATAAAAAAAAAACATTTACATGAATGATCTTCGCCCTAAAAAGGCATAAAAACAAAAACTCAAGGAAACATTTAATATTTTGTTATTTTTTTCTATTTTTAATTAAAAAGATATGTAGGAAGTGTCTTCCCAGGGGATAAGGGCTTAGATTCGGAGAAAAATTTAAGAAGTTTTTCTGCAGATAATAATTATCACCCACATATTAACCTTACATAGTACAAGTGTTGCTTAGCAGTCTTCTGTATAAGTTTAATCATATTAATCTAACTCAAACATGCCACATGTTGCAATAAAAAATCGATATCACATTTTATTGTAATAACCTCCAATCAGAGGAATTTATCTTAAATGGATGGTATAGTAAAGTATAGATCCCTGTTTAACTAAATTTTCTCTCCTTTCTTACATAAGAAACTCACTGCAAGACATTTTTCTCTTCCTCTCTCTCTCTCTCATCCGCGGAATATAACATTTACCCGTAAATTTTATATCAGGTTGAAGATTTGAATTCTAAAAGTCTTCCCCTACACCATAACATGGTCCCATGTTGGGTTTTGGTGTAGTGGTAGAGGTAGTGGTCGAGGTGTTTGGCTTTTCAGTGGTAGTTGGCATTTCGGTAGTGGTCGAAGTGGTTGGCATTTCGGTGGTAGTAGTTGTGGAGGTTGGCATTTCAGTGGTGGTAGTGCTTGAACTGTCATAATGACATGACTGCGAATTGGCCGGTGAACTACACATCCCTTTGACGGCATCAAAATATTGTCCATTCGGGCATTCAGCTATATTTTCCTTGTTATCAATGCAAATAATGAACTGCGAACAATCAGCCTTATAGGGCAAAATGGTATAATCTGGTTCATGGCTACATTTATTATCCGATTGTGTGGTAGATTGTTGTGATTCCGTTGTAGTGGTAGTAGTTAGCCCACCACAATCCGATTGCCAAGGTTCTACACACGCTTGGGCCTCAGAACTAAATTCCAAACCTGCTGGACAATAATATCCCGTGGGTATTGGCTGATAAGAAACTCTCTTTCTCTCATCCGCGGAATATAACATTTAACCGTAAATTTTATATCAGGTTGAAGATTTGAATTCTAAAAGTCTTCCGACCTCTTAATTAAATTTAACCCCAATATATAGCATTTCCAGATTAAATGAAACATTTTCCAAATTAAATGAAACCTTTTCCAAATTAAAAGTTATGTGCTGTAGAAAGTGATTACCTAAAATTATTTTAAGTTTTTAGGATTTCTGGCACTTGTATATATTCCAGGATATATAGGGTATTTTGATGGGATATGTGAATACAACTGGATTATATTTAAAGTAGATATCTTCCTCTTTCACTATCAACTTCAACTGGTTCAATATACCGAGTAGTTCGAAAGTTATGGTCAACATAAAATGATTACTTAAAAATACCCGAAATTTTGAAAATTTAGGCATATGTAAAGTTTTGCCGAATTTTTTGGTAATTAGAGAGATATCGATATAAAACTGACTAATAATTAAAAGTGAGGATTACCTTTTTTCAAAAATAAAATACTTTAGTTTAATATACCGACTACTTCAGAAGTTATGATCTGTTGAAAGTGATTACCAAAAATTACTTAGAATTTGACAGTTTCAGGCACTTGTATATATTCCACGATATCTTGGGTATATGTTGAGCTATATGAACACAATGGGATTTAATTGAAATTAGAGATCTTCCTCTTGTAATGCCAAGTTCAACGGGTTCAATATACCGAGTAGTTCAAAAGATATGGCCAATATAAAATGATTACTCAAAAATACCGAACATTTTAAAAATGTAAGTGGTTGTATATTTTTGCCCATATCTTTGGGTTTTTGATCAGATATCCGATGAAAACTTTTAACAGTGAAAAATTGTGAATCTCCTTCTTTCAAAAACAAAAATTTTTAGAACAATATACCGATTACTTTGAAATGTATGGCCTATAGAAAGTGATTACTCAAAAATATCTAATTTTTTGCTAGTTTAAGTGCGTATATATTTTTACCGATATCTTTGGGGATTTTGATCAGATATCCGAATAAAACATTGGGTAATGTAAAGTATGATTTTTTCGATATGCTAATTTTTATTTATTTTTAAAGTTTTTTTTCTATTCTTTATTACATCTTCCATGGACAATCGTACAGTTCCGCGGGTACACAACTACCCAGCTGGGCATTAAAATACCAATTATCAGCACAATTCATTACCTTAGCCATCGTTCCGAAACATTGATAATATTTGCGGCAATCTCCCTCATACGGCAAACCTTGACCATATGGTACCGATGTACATTCAGGCATGGGTATAAAACCATTATCATCTGTCTTACAGGTCTCCGATATTGGATCATATATGGAATTTGCCAAACATTCAGCTACCTCCGGTACGGGATATAAACATATGACATATTTGGTATTATTACCCGGATAGGGTAGTAGAGTACCGGTTTTATGACCACAACATATGTTGCCATTGTTTTCGGGGGGATTTGATTCGGTTGTGGTGGTGGTTGGTAGTTCGCTTGTGGTACTGCTGCTTGTGGTTGGTAATTCTGTTGTTGGTGGCAATTCTGTTGTACTGGTTGATTGTTGATCCTCTCGACACTGTGTTGGCGAAGAGGTGTCACACTCACCACTCGCGGGATTATAATAGGTATTGGGCATACATGAAACCAATACAGGATAACCATTCAAACACATATAATATTTGGAACAATCTGCGGGATAGCTAATGGTGGATCCTGTGGGTAAATCTGCACAAATATTTGCTGGAGTAGTGGTGGTGGTGCTGGCTGTAGTGGTTGGTAGTTCCGTTGTGGTGGTGCTGCTGCTTGTGGTTGGTAATTCCGTTGTTGTGGTTGGCAGCAGTTCTGTAGTTGGTGGGGTTGGCAAACCCTCCTGACACTGTGTTGGCGAAGAGGTGTCACACTGACCACTCGTGGGATTATAATACGTATTTGGCATACATGAAACCAATACCGGATTACCATTCAAACACATATAATATTTGGAACAATCTGCGGGATAGGTAATGGTGGATCCTGTGGGTAAATGTGCACAAATATTTTCTGGACTAGTGGTGGTGCTGCTAGTAGTGGTTGGCAATTCGCTTGTGGTTGGTAATTCTGTTGTTGTTGTGGTTGGCAACAGTTCTGTAGTTGGTGGAGTTGGTAAACCCTCCCGACATTGTGTTGGCGAAGAGGTGTCACACTCACCACTCGCGGGATTATAATACGTATTCGGCATACATGAAACCAATACCGGATTGCCATTCAAACACATATAATATTTGGAACAATCTGCAGGGTATGTAATTGTGGATCCAGTGGGTAAATTGGCACACTCATTTGCTGGAGATGATGTTGTGGATTCAGTGGTGGTATGGGTGCTGGTTGTGGAACTACTGGTAGTGGTTGTAGGAGTCTCTGTTGTGGTGGTTTTTATGCTACAGTTGGCAATTTCAGGTGTCACACATTCGCCTAAGTCACTATTGAATTCCAGACCTTCGGGACACTCCATTGCCACCGGTATGGGATCGTGACATTCAATATATTTGCTGCAGTTATTCGGATAGGGTACTTTGCCACCATCCGCTACACCATAACATGGTCCCATGTTGGGTTTTGGTGTAGTGGTAATTGTGGTGGAGGTGGTTGGCATTTCGGTGGTACTACCATAAAGGCATGACTGGGAATCACCTTCTGAACTACACATCCCTTTGACGACATCAAAATATTGTCCCTTCGGACATACAGCTATATTTTCCTCGTTATCAATACAAATAATGAACTGCGAACAATCGGACTCATAGGGAAAAATGGTATAATCTGGTTCATGGCTACACCTATTGTTCGATGGTGTGGTAGAGGTAGTGGTTGAGGTGGTTGGCTTTTCAGTGGTAGTTGGCAATTCGGTAGTGGTCGAGGTGGTGGTTGGCACTTCGGTGGTAGTAGTGGTGGAGGTTGGCATTTCCGTGGTGGTAGTGCTTGAACTGTCATAATGACATGACTGCGAATTTGCCTGTGAACTACACATGCCTTTGACGGCATCAAAATATTGTCCATTCGGGCATTCAGCTATATTTTCCTTGTTATCAATACAAATAATGAACTGCGAACAATCAGCCTCATAGGGCAAAATTGTATAATCTGGTTCATGGCTACATTTATTATCCGATGGTGTGGTAGATTGTTGTGATTCCGTTGTAGTGGTAGTAGTTAGCCCACCACAATCCGATTGCCAAGGTTCCACACACGTTTGGGCCTCGGAACTAAATTCCAAACCTGCTGGACAATAATATCCCGTGGGTATCGGCTGATTGCAAACAATAAATTTCGAACAGTCATTGGGGTAGGGTATCTTATAGCCATTGGGTTTCTCCCAGCAGATACCATGTTGGGGTTTGGGAGGACTTGGTGTTGTGGTGGTGGTCGTCGTAGTCGTGGTGGTATCAAAATCTCCCTTACAATAATTTGCATCCACTTGACTGGAACATTGCTGTGTCAAAGGGTTGTAATATTCACCCTGATTGCAAACCTGCAGCATATAGTTGCCATTACCCAGGCACTCATAGTACATTTGGCAATCGAGAGGATAAACTTGATGTGTACCCTCCTCGGCATTCTGACAAATGTCACTAGGTGGTGCTGCCGTTGTGGTTACATTCGA
The DNA here is from genome assembly GCF_032173495.1 of Musca vetustissima. Classification (NCBI taxonomy): domain Eukaryota; kingdom Metazoa; phylum Arthropoda; class Insecta; order Diptera; family Muscidae; genus Musca; species Musca vetustissima. Next base: position 140,218 of record NW_026880278.1, read on the forward strand.
GGGCCCTTGCGAACAATCACCCCCACCCTCAGCGGAACATTTTTGTTGCTCCAAATTGAAATATAGATTACCCGGACAATAGAAGCCAATGGGTATGGGTCGAACACAGCTAATATATTTGTGGCAATTGTCAGGATATTCAATGAGCTCACCATTTGTATAGTTGCCACAGATATTTTCCTCTGCGGGACCAGGAGTAGGGGCTGCGGTGGTGGTTGTTGTTGTTGGCCTGGAGGTGGTGGTACTACTGGTTGTAGATATGGTGGTAGGTTTGGTTGTAGTCGTGGTCGTTCCGGTTTTGCGGCAAATATCCACATCATCACTGGGACCACAATTACCCGAATCCGGATAATAATAATTATTGCCCGGACATTTCATAATTTTATAGCCTCCATTATTCGTACACATAATATATTCCTGACAATTCGCCTCATAAGGGAAGGTAGTTCCGAATTCCTGCCCTACACACTTCTGTTCCGGGCTTAAGGTAGTGGGTGCAGGAGTTGTCGTCGTAGTGGTTGTCGTGGTTTCCTGACAGGCCGTTGGCGATACATCCGGACCACAATTACCCGATATCGGATCATAATAATTATTATTGGGACAGTGCAGTATATAATAGGTACCATTGCCACGACAATAGTAATATTGTTTACAATCCTGAGGATAGGGAAAACTTGCACCCGATGGCTGGTCCAAACATAAATCTAAAATCGGTGCAGAAGTTGTGGTGGTGGTGCTGCTACTAGTCTCTGTGGTAGTTGTGACCGGTACCGTATAGCATACCTGCTCCCCAGCATCATCACACATTTTCAATTGGGCATTGAATAGCCAACCGTTGGGACAGTTCATCAGTTCCACCTCACCCTGCATACACATCAAATATTGTCGACAATTTTCCGCATAGGGAAAGAGGGTATAGTCGGCTTGATCATGACACATATTTTCAGGTATACCAGGTGGCAAGGTGGGGGTGATTTCGGGAAGAGTTGTTGTGCTAGTTGTTGTTGTGGTTGGCGTTGGCGTTGGTTTTTCGGTCGTTTGACCAGGGGTCCCCGGAGTGGGATAGGGTTCTTCCGTACATTCCGCCGTATTGGCATCATCACAAATCCCCAAGAGGCTATTGAATACCTTATTTTCCTCACAATATTCCAAATGGGGGCAATCATTACGACAGCTAATATAGGCGGAACAGTTGTATGGGTAACTTAACACCGAACCTTCCTCAAGGCCATCGCAATAGTTTTCCGGTATATCGGAAGGGTATACACAAATTTCCGGTGTGGTGGAGGTTAATTCAGTGGTGGTGGTCAGCTCAGTTGTTGTGGTTGTCGTAGGAATGGGTGTGGTGGTTGAGGGCATTGGCAACTCTACGCATTGGGCCGTCTCAGGGGTATCACAAATTTTTAACCATTGATTAAATACCTTATCCACCGGACAATATGTCATGACCGGACAACCCATGGTACAATTTAAATAGGCATTACAATTGTAAGGATAACGCAACAAATAGCCATTGCCATAGTCTAGACAAAGATCCGATGTCATACCGGGAGGAGTTTCACAATTTACACCCCATCCAGTACCGGGGCTTGGGGTAGAGGTCGAAGTAGTACTTGGAGTTGTACTGCTTCCACCACTCCACGGACAATTAACATTTTGCGGATAATTACACGTCTTCAATGAATTATCCCACCAGGTACCACCCGGACAATCCTTTACCGTGGGATATTCACACATACAGACTAAAAATTTGGAACAATTGCCAGGATATGATACCTGGGCTCCGTAGGGTTGGCCAGCACATGCTGCCTTATTTTCAGGTCGCTCTTCATTATCACATGTGGCCTTTGTGGTCGACGTCAGTTCGAATTCCATGGCATCCTGAGAAGACAGGGTCGATGTGGTTGCCAGGCAAAGGGATAACACAAGCAGGAGGAGAAATGAGAAAAATTCTGAAAAAAGATAAAAAATAAAGTGAGGTGAGGATGATGTGTGGTAAGTTTCGGGAAAATCGGTTCAGATTTTGATATAGCTCCCATATATATTTTCGTCCGATTTTATGTAAATGGTGCGCCAACGTCGCTATTAATCCTTCGACTTACACGAAATTTGGTGTAGCGTACTAAATTACGTCTAGAATGGTGTGTGTTAAATTTCGAGAAAATCGGTTCAGATTTAGATATAGCTCCCATATATATTTTCGTCCGATTATAGGTAAATGGTCCATTAAAGCACCTATATATCATTCGATTTGCACGAAATTTTGCATAGTATACTGAATTCTGTCTAGAATGATGTGTGGCAAATTTTCAAGAAAATCGGATCAGAGTTAGATATAGCTCCCATTTATATTTTCGTCCGATTTAAGGAAAATGGTGCACCAAAGTCCTTAAATATTTTTCGATTTGCACGAAATTCGGCACATCACACTGAATTGAGCCTAGAAAGATCTGTGTTAAATTTTGTGAAAATCGGTTCAGATTTCGATATAGCTCCCGTATATAGTTTCGTCCGATTTAAGGTAAATGGGGCACCAAAGTCCCTATATATCTTTCGATTTGCATGAAATTTGGCATAGAGTTCTGAATTAGGTCCAGAATAATGTGTGATAAGTTTCGTAAAAATCGGTTCAGATTTAGATATAGCTCCCATATATAGTTTTGTCCGATTTTATGTAAATGGTGCACCAAAGTCCCTATATAACTTTGGATTTCAACGAAACTTGGCGTAGAGTGCTGAATTGAGTGTAGAATGATGTGTGATAAGTTTCGTGAAAATCGGTTCAGATTTAGATATAGCTCCCATATATATTTTCGTCCCATTTAATGTAAATGGTGCACCGAAGTCCCTATATATCGTTCGACTTGCACGAAATTTGTCACAGCATACTGAATTGAGTCTAGAATGATGAGTGGTAAGTTTCGAGAAAATCGGTTCAGATTTCGATATAGCTCCCATATATATTTTCGATTTAAGGTAAATGGTGCACCGAAGTCCCTGTATAACTTTCGATTTGCACGAAATTTGGCATAGCTTAATGAATTGAGTGTAGAATGATGAGTAGCGAGTTTCGTGCAAATCGATTCAGATATAGCTCCCGCATATACATTTATATTCGCCCGATTTTACATAAATGGTGCACCAAACTCCCAATGTTTGTCCGAGTAACACGAAATTTTCCACAACGTATCAAATTGTAGTACAATGTACGCAAAGTGGTGAAGGTTAGTATATAGTCGGCCCAGTCGGACTTTACTACTTTCCTTACTGGTTTACTATTGCTTATTATAAATATTTTTAATTCCACTTTTTTCTATTTCATTTTCAATTTTTTTTTTTACCTTTTGGTAACATTTTTATTTTTTTAATATTTTCTTAGAATAAATTTCTCATATTCTATTTTTAAAAACAAACACTTTTTGCCAATATTTTTTGTTTGTTATGTATTTATTTTTTTTTTCTAATATTTTGACCACCGATCGTTTTCAAGTTTCGTTAGAGACTAAATTGTAATCATAAAACTTTCATTTAATAAACATTCGAAAGGGGGAAAACAGACGAATTATTTTGTCTCAAAGGAATTATTGTGATTAATTGTTTATCATTATTTAGTTGTTAGATTACCGGCCGCATACACGGTAGCGGAACAAGTTGAGCGATAAGAATTTTGAACTAATTTTCGCCGAACATTGTTTTGTGGCCAGCAATGGGTTGGAGAACATGTTTTAGAACATCTATGATAAAAATAAAATGTAGGTATTTAATATTATGTTGTTTTTTTATTTTTAATTAAAAAGATATGTACGAAGGGTCTTCCAAGGGGTGAGGGCTTAGATTCGGAGAAAAATTAAATACATTTTTCTGCAGATAATAATTATCACCCACACATTAACCTTACACATTCCAAATGTTGCTTAGCAGCAATCACATAATCTAACTCAAACATGCCACATGTTGCAATGAAAAATCTGTGTCTCATGTTGTAGTAAGAACCTTCATTTGTGGACTATATACTCAAGAATAGATCCCTGTTTAACTAAATTTTCTCTTCTCTTTTACACAAGAAACTCACAGCAAGACATTTACTCTCTCTCTCTCTCTCTCAGTCGCGGTATATAACCTCTACCCATATATTTCACATCAAATTGAAGATTAGGTTTAAGGAGGCTTCCAAACTCTTTATTGATTCTGAACCTTAGATAGATTAGTATCCAGTCTACATTATCCTCATACATCTGATAAAAAAACCAGTCTCCAACACAAGTTCATTTTAAACTCGTTCTTGACTGTTTCACAGCATGGTTTGCCACCAGATTAGGCTTATATATCTCACATATGCTGCTTTCAAAGATCCCTGTTTAGCTAAATTCTCTCTCAGCTGAAATTAACAAGTGGTAAAGGTCCTTTCATTTATAGCATTAAGCTATTTCAAGATATTTCCTCACCACACATGCTTCACCAGCGGATCTATCTCTTCATGGAATTTAAAGCTTATATGGATCGGTATACAGGTTGCATTAGACTTCTCCAAATTGGATTCAGGTACAGACCAATGTATTATCATCCTTCATAGAACACATGAATGGGTTTGACGTTTTCTTGACATTGACAATATATGCCTGTATAACTAAATTCTCTCTCCTTCACACAAGAAACTCACAGCAAGATATTTTCTATCTTAATCCAATTTTTCAATTTGGTATATCTCTTCCGCGAAAAAGAGCTTCTTCCTATATATCTCCTTTTTTCACGGGGCAAGTATTGGCCACCGAAGAGGATGATTCGCCGGCAGATCGTTCTTGTATATCTCTGTTTAACTAAATTCTCTATCCTTTGAACAAGAAACTTACAGCAAAATTCCGCTCTTCCCATGTGTTGCTTTCGCATGCGAACGTAAGGTACTAAGATAATGATCTTGGTTACAGTTTATTTCATCTTGTGACATTTAAGATTGAGGATGACGAGGTAGTCGAAAAAATTACTTATTTACTTCGCTGGCTTGTGACAGAACATTTGTTCCATAAGACGACCTTAAAATAAGATTTCCATGCGTGTCGGTCTTTCGCACAGCTCTTCCAATTTGAAAGACCATGTTTCGAAATGTTCTCTTCCACTTGATCTTTCCATCTAATTCGTTATCCTTCCCTTCTTCGTTAGTCATCAGCTGGCTCGCTTTTGTATGCCTTTTGAGCTGGGGCATCCTCATCCATTCTCACGACATGACCTAGCCAACGTAGTCGCTGCAGTTCGATCCGTCTGACTATGTCGATGTCCGAGAATAGATGGTATAGCTCATGGTTCGTTCGACGACGATATTCACAGTCGACACAGATCGGCCCATATATTTTCCGGAGAATTTTTCTTTCAAACACTTCAAGAGCTGTATCATCTGTTTGCGCAAGTACCCATGCCTTAGAGCCATACATCTGCACGGGTAATATCAGCGTCTTGTAGAGTGAGTGTTTAGTCTGGCGTAGTATCTGTTGGCCAACACTATTCTCCTTCGAATTTCAAAGCTGATGTTATTAGTTTTGTTTATGGTGCTACCGAGATATATAAAATCGTTCACTACCTCGAAGCTGTAGTTTTCATGTTCCACAGTTGGTCAGATTCTACTGGTTGTCTTGGGCGTTGATACCATCACCATGGTCTTCTCGCCGTTTACTGCCAGACCCACTTTGGCAGACTCCTTCTCAATATGTTCAAAGGTGGCTGTTACAGCTCGCAATGTTCGACGCATTATATCGATGTCATCGGCGTAGGGGAATTTCTGTTCACATTTGAGTCTCGTATGACCTTTTCCAGCAGGATGTTAAAAAGATCACACGACAAACTGTCACCTTGTCTGAAGATCATAACTTAAATTTATCCTGCATAGCAGTATTAATATTGCAGGAATGCCTCTATAGTTGGCACATATCGTATTGTCTCCTTTTTTGTGCACTGGACGCAGGATGCGGAGGTTCCAATCATTGGTCATGTATTCCTCTAGCCAAATTGTATCAATTGCTCCTGATCAGCATCTGACCGCCGGCCTTGAATAGTTCGGCTGTTAATCCTATTCATCTGCTGCCATCAGTCGATTAATTGCTATTCTGACCTCATCATGGCTAGGGTGGTATACAATCTATACCGTCATCTTTTATTGGTTCTGCGGTATCTTCTTCACCGTTACTATTTGATACCAGAACTTCGGTTTAGTATTTTACTCGTTAGTGAAATTTCCGGACTTCATTCTGACTCCTGTACATCTCGTTTTGTTTACGCTTCTCCTCTCTAAATGTGAGTGTATCACCTTCAAATACAAGAAGAATCATTTGTAAAGCAGCGACAGACAGTATGAACGTTCTAAGAAACTCTTAACCGATTAAAAAGGTGGGCGTCATTTTGCATAACAATTTTGATTTACACTGAGAACAAGATGAACGAGAAGAAAAACGAAAGACATGACAAAAAAAAATCTAGATGCAAACGAAGACCCTTAAAATTGTAACCTTAACCTTGGTATGTACAAATAATAGTGGGTATAACGCCACCCAGAGGAAAATGGAAACACTAACTTAATAATCATGGACTCCAGTCACTGCACAAGTTTTAAGGAGTCGTTAAGTCTAGGCAACGATAAATGGCATATTCATCACCTAGGCTGCAGAGAGTACGAAACGAACAAAAATAGTACGCTCAATGTTGTAGATCGAGAAATTGTTGTAGATCCGGAAGTTGTCGTTTGAGCTGTCGTTGTAGATCCAGAAGTTGTCGTTGGTAATACAGTTGTTCCAGAGGTTGTAGTCTGAGCTGATGTGATAGTTTCAGCGGTTGTGGTCTGAGCTGAGATGGTACTTCCAGTGGTTGTATTCTGTGCTATTGTCGAAGTTCCGGAAGATGTCGTTTGAGATGTTGTGGTGGGAGCTGATGTGGATCTTCCAGAAGTTGTTGTTTGAGCTGAAGTCGAAGATCCAGAAGCTGTAGTTGATGTTGTATCAATGGAATGTGAACTCTCTGTGAAGCATCGAGGCTCTCAGAACTTGAACAGCAATTGGTATCGTATAAGATCGAAGTCTTAGGTATAAGCGAAATGAGATAGAATAAAAGCAACGAGCTTCCCCTAAAAACCGCAACTATAAACTACAATACTACTATATATTGGAAAAGAAAAAAAGGTACACGCGGAATTCGAATCATAAAGAACCAACTCCTGAGACGAAATAACCTTTAATGGGAAGATGTAAAAAAAAGAATGGCAACTAACCGAGTAAAATGGCGATGCTTTGGGTAATCCCAAACGGCCGGCGTTTCAGGATTTGCCTCGGATCGTTTTAGACCCTCCCAGGTATTCAGTTTGTCCTTATAAACTCCCAATATATATTGACTTCCCGCATGCTAGTTGTCTCCATGCAGTTCGTCTATATAGACTCCCTGATTTTTAATTCTTCTATAGAGGTTTGCTGGCCTTTTGATTGCCATGATTGACTACCTGGACACATAAATTAGACTGTACCTCTTCCTTTTTCTGAAATTTTTCTTTTAATTAATTGTTCGTTACAAATTTCTTAATGTTTGTTCTTCTGTATAAGTTATTTACCTTCAAAGTTTTTGTTTTATTTATTTCGTTTTCAAATATTTTCAATAAATTATCAATTAAAAAAAGCGCGTTCCTCTTTCCCTTATTTCCATGGACACTGATAAAGTTCGGCGGGAACACAGCTTGCCAGCTCGGCATCGAATAGCCAGTTAACTTCACATTGCCAGATTTTATTCATAGCTTTGTCGCCAAAGCAAAGATAATATTTGGTACAATCGCCGACGAATGGTATAGCCTGACCATAACCGACCTCAAGGCATGCGGGCATACGGATAAATGTAATCTCCGATTTACATTCACCAGTTACAGGGTTAAACTCCGCAAAATGGGGACATTTAACCACTTCGGGTAAAGGATCAGGACAGATAATATATTCATTATCTTTGCCAGGATATGGTATGCGGCTACCGCGCTTTTTACCTTGACAGAGTTGCTGCAAGACTGAGAGGGTTGTAGTAGAAATGGGTGCAACTGTTGTGGTAGTTGTAGGAGTTACCGTTGTGGTGGTGGCAGTGGAGCAGGGCAAGCTTGGCAAGGGTGCCGTGGTGGGTGCTGCAGTTGTTGTCTGAGTCGAACAAGGTAAGGTTGGCAAGGGGCTGGAGGTGGTTGTCGTGGGTAACTCGGTGGTTGTAGTTTCAGCTGGTGGTATTGTTGTTCCAGTCGAGCAGGGCAAACTTGGTAATGGTGATGTTGGCGTTGCCGTCGATGTTCCAGTCGAGCAAGGCAGGGTTGGCAATGGTGATGCGGTAGTCGTGGGAACCTCAGTTGTTGTTGTTGCTGATGAACAAGGTAAGGTTGGCAATGGTGATGCGGTAGTCGTTGGAACCCCAGTTGTTGTTGCTGGTGAACAAGGTATGGTTGGCAACGGCGAGGAAGTAGTCGTTGTAATTGGTGAAATATCGGTGGTTGTTGTTGCTGTCGAACACGGTAAGGTTGGCAATGGTGATGCGGAGGATGGTGTTGCCGTTCCACTAGTCGAACAAGGCAGAGATGGTAATGGTGGAGAGGTAGTTGTAGGTACGTCCGTAGTGGTTGTAATTGCAGCAGGTGTTGTTGTTGAGCATGGCAAGGTTGGCAATGGTGATGCGGTAGTCGTAGGAACCCCAGTGGTTGTTGTTGCAGTCGAGCAGGGTAAGGTTGGCAACGGCGATGAGGTTGTTGTTATTGGTGAAATATCAGTGGTTGTCGTGGGAATCCCAGTCGTTGTTGCTGTCGAACATGGCAAGGTTGGCAACGGGGAGGAGGAGGATGATGTTGCCGTTCCAGTTGTTGAACAAGGCAAGGTTGGCAATGGTGTTGGGTTAAACGTTGATCCGCTAATTGTAGAGGCGGAAGTTGTCGTTCCAGCTGTTGTTGTAGATCCGGAAGTTGTCGTTTGAGCTGTCGTTGTAGATCCGGAAGTGGTTGTTGGTACTACAGTTGTTCCAGAGGATGTAGTCTGAGCTGAGGTTGTAGTTCCCGAAGCTGTGGTCTGGGCTGAGGTAGTCGTTTCAGAGGTTGTGGTCTGAGCTGAAGTGGTAGTTGCGGATGTTGTAGTCTGAGCTGAGGTAGTTGTTCCAGAAGCTGTTGTCTGAGCTGAGGAGGTACTTCCGGAAGTTGTGGTCTGATTTGAGGTGATACTTCCAGAGGTTGTAGTCTGAGCTGTTGTCGAAGTTCCAGTAGATGTCGTTTGAGATGATGTGGTCGGAGCTGATGTGGTACTTCCAGAACTTGTGGTTTCGGCTGTTGTCGAAGAACCCGAAGGGGTAGTAGACGTTGTATCCGGGAATATATTTACCGGATTTGCTGTAGTCGTCGTTGTGGTAGTACTAATCGTTGATGTTGACTTCACACAATCCGATTGATCATAAGGGACACATTCACCCATTGCTGCACTATAACCCTTACCAAATAGACATGGTATCGGTAGAGGCATTTCTGCCAAACAATAAATAAACATCTCACAATCACCCTTTATCGGGAAGGTGGCACCATCACGCTGAGAATAACAAATACTCCAACTGAAGGTGGAACTTTCATCGGGATCAATATTACTTGGACTTTGTGTTTCGAAATGACCTTCCGGTTTACCTTCATTGGCACAATCCGATTGAGAATATTCCACACAACCACGTGCTGCACTACTGAAACCCATACCCGAGGGACAGTTAATAGTCAAGGCTTTGTGGGATAGACAATAAATATAGTTCTGGCATGAGTCGCCCGTTCGTAGGAGAGTTCCATCGCTTTTCGAAGAGCAAATGTTATCCATTATGAAAGTTCTGGCCTCTGTTGCGTCCAAAGTGAGGACCATTAGGGCCGCACAAAGGAGAATACTAACTGGAATTTAAAAAAAAGGAACGGATTTTTATTAGTCCTCCCGAAAAATTATTTGGTAATGCGTTACCTTTCTCCATTTTTTGTTTTATTTTTCTTTCGATTCGCGTAAAAAATTATTCCTTCTTTCCGTACATACGATGTCTCCAAAGTTTCGTTGTGGACTAATTGCCATCAAAAACCTATGCCAGCCACAATATCTAAACCCCAAAAAAGAAAATAGCCAAAAATTTACTTTAAAAATTAGTAATGAAATGCAAAATTTGATTGATGGTTCTGTGGGGGCTTAAATTTGTGTGTGTCTTGGGGTGAGTAATTCGAAAGGAAGTACAGAACAGTGGTATGGCATTTAATGGAAATTTTCTAAGTCTTAATAGTATGGCACACGAAACGAATGTGTTGGGCGCCTACGGGTTTAAAAATTGGCAAAAAAAAAACAGTACATAAAGATTGTAGTCGGATTTAATTTTTGTAAATGCAAAGATAATATCCTTGAAAAATATGACTTAGAAGTTTTTTATTTCAAAGATAACTGTGAACGATATATTTTTAATTTTTATGAATAACTGCTTCCGAAAAATATGTTTGGGTTTGGGTGATAAGATAACCAGAGACAGCTACTACCGACAAGCATAATAAATAACACTGGACAACAAAAATCAATTCTAAAAATTACTCTACCGAACAAAAAAAAAAAAAACTAATTTGTCTATGTTGGGAGCTGGAGATAGGTTTAAATCCCAACGGATGAGTAAAAATTATTTCCATGTAGTTTGTAAATAGAGGCTTACATCCTCCACTCCAGTTGGTGATGCCTTGACTTTCTTAGAAGGAAGCTCTGACTTCGCATCAACACATTGGGATTGCAGGTCATTAAGCTACTCAGAGGAAATTGGCAACACAAAATAAATTAGCAAGGATGCCAACCACTGCAAACCGTTAAGGAGACATTTTGTCTAGTCAACGATAGATGGCAGTTCCTTCAGCTAGGGCATGCACCAGTAGATAAATCATCTGACCTTAACAAGGAAAAATTAATAGAACCAACAGGATAGTATGGCAATGTCCACGAAGAATCGAGGCTTACGCAGTTAGGACAGCAAATAGCATCGTATAAGATCGAAGTAAGTACAGAAAACGGCAGCGACATTTGACAGACAAAATATGACGTGCATTGAGCAGTGGAATGTCCGAACTCATTGTGAACCATCGAGTCTTACACAGCTAGAACAACAAATGACATCGTATAAGTTCGAAGTATTATGTATAAGCGAAATGAGATGTCTCCCTGAAGCATCGAGGCTAACACAGGCAGAACAGCAAATTATATCGTATAAGATCGAAGTCACAGGTATCACAGCCACAGGTGAAATGAGATGGAATAAAAGTTATAAGTGAAAACAGATGGAACAAAAACGATGAACTTACCATAGAATATAGCACACGGCATAGAACACAGTTGGAACAGTAAATGACATCGAAGTTCTAGGTATAAACAACATGAAATGTGTCAGCGAAGCGCCAAGGCTTTCACAATTCGAACAGCATTTGGCATGGTATAAAATTGAAGTCGTCTTTGGTATAAGCGAAATGAGATGGAATAAAAGCGATGAACTTCTTTTCAGAAAAAATGAAGAAAGAACAAGAAAAACGTCAGCAAATCGAGATATACAGGAGTCAGAATGAAGTCCGGAAAATTTACCAACGAGTAATACACCAAACCTTAGGCTTTGGCGCAGGCACATCCTCCTGTAGAGATGAAGATGGAAGGAGCATTTTTAAAAGCTTCTGGTATAAAATAGTGGCGGTGAAGAAGATACCCCAGAATCATTAAGAGATTACGGTATAGAGTGTATACCACCTAACCAAGATGAGGTAAGAGTATCAATTAATAGGCTGAAGAACAATAAAGTAGCAGGTATCGATGGATTACCAGCCGCACTATTCAAGACCGATGGTCAGATGCTGATCAGGAGCATGCACCAGCATCCTGCACAAAAAAGGCGACAAGGCGATATGTACTAACTATAGAGGAATAAGTATCCTTCCAATCGCATGTAAAGTGCTTTCCAGCATGCTGTGTGAACGACTGAAGCCAATAATCAATGACATTATTGGACCATACCAATGCGGCTTCAGGCCTGGCAAATCCACCATTGACCAGATTTCCACTCTGCGCCAAATCCTGGAAAACACTCACGAAAAACACATTCCACTTATTCGTCGATTATAAAGCCACATTCGACAGGCCTATCCGTTCAGAGCCATGTCTGGGTTCGGCATTCCTGCAAAATTAATATGACTATGCAGGATAACTTTAACTGGTACAATGTCAGCAGTTAAAGTAGGAAAGGACCACTCGGAGACATTCAATACCGAACGAAGATTCAGACAAGGTGTCAGTTTGACGTATGATCTTTTTAACATTCTGCGGGAAAAGTTCATACCACAGGCAAAGATGAACAGAAATGGCACTCTGTACACCAAACAACATATGTTACTCGCCTACGCCGATGACATCGACATAATGGGTCGAACATTGAGAGCGGTAACAGCCACCTTTAAACAAATTGAGAAGGAGTCTGCCAAAGTGGGTCTGGCAGTAAACGACGAGAAGACCAAGCTGATGGTATCATGGCGCAAGACGTCCAGTAGACTCCGATCAATGGTGGAACTTGAGAGCTACAGCTTCGAGGTAGGCAAAGATTGTATATATCTTGGTACCGCCATAAAAAAACTAATGAACTCAGTTTTGAAATTCGGAGGATAGTTTTGACCAACATATGCTACTATGGTATACGTAGTTTAGAAACAAGGCCACATCCCATCCGACCAAACTTACACTCTAAAAGACGCTGATACTATCGGTGCTGCTGTATGGATCCGAAGCATGGGTACTTGCGCAAGCATATGAGACAGAGAGAAAATTTCTCCGCAAGATCTATGGACCGATCTGCGTTGAACCATGAGTTGTACCATCTATTCTCGGACAGCGACTACGTTGGCTAGGTAATGTTGTGAGAATGGATGAAGAAGCCCTAGCTCAAAAGGGATATAAAAGCGGGCCAAGTGACGGTTCACGCAGAAGGGGAAGGCCACGAATCCGATGGAAAGATCAAGTAGAAGATGACATCACGGAAAATGGTCTTTCAAATTGGATGAGATGCACACAAGAATCAGAGAAAACACGAAGATGGTAGAACTGTATATAGAAATCCTCGCAATTTTTTTTATGTTGAATATTGTGATTGATTGCTTGATTGGCAACACATATATTTTAAAATAGATCCCTACATTACGATAAGTTACAATTTAAGTAGTTATGTTACATGGTTACCGAAATAAAGAGAATACTCGAAAGTAGTCATTGAGATTGATCTAGACTAAGGTTCTAGAATAAGCTATGAATGTATATATGAAGTTTTAACCTAGATAGAATATCATATGCCAGTATAAAAAGTACCACCAGTCGCTGCCCAGTTTGTCAAGTATCGTCCTAGGAAGGAGCCTGGTAAGAGAGGAGTTAATAAACTGTTTAAAGTGTATTCGCCAGTGTTGTAAGTGTCTTTGTAAAGTCCGACTATAATTAATAAAGTATGTCAACACCCTGTATCGTCAGGTTTTTTATTTATTGGCGGTCGTCATCGTTAGTCGATGCAGGAATTATTATTTCAATAAATAATAATCCAGTAGAGTTGGAGACAGTCCATTTAGTCTGTTTGAGAACTGTAAAGCCGGGACCAAGAAAACGTGAAATTTTCTATTACATAAAAAAATCTTGAGGAATGTGTGATATTGAATATATTCCGACATCTAATGATGCTGCATCTGTGGCTGTTACAAATGTCATGGGATGAAAAACTGAACGAGAAGTTAGAAAGAAGTAAGTTGCAGGTAGTAGAACATGTTGCTTTGTAGCCAGGTCTGAAAATTCCCAGATGGATGCAAACTACGGTAGATGTGGCGATACATCGATAGGATTTGTGGATACATCTGAAAACGCGGATGCATAGTGTATTTGAAGACTTCAGGTGGAGTGTCATGAGTTGCAGTCAAAAGTAAGGTTAATTCTATAAAAATAGGAAAATTTTTCCTAAGGTGGAACTATATGCGACTCATATTTTAGTTCGGTTGCTGATAAATAGGTGTTTGCTTAGAATGACTCGACCTTTACCACGGTGTGGATTGAAAACAACAACAACAGGAAATATAAGTTTATCAGAACAGGAGTCAATTGTATAAAGAAGTAGGTGCCGAAAGCTCACTGGAATTATGTTAAGTCAAAAGAAAATCCGCCAAGCCTAAATAATGAAGGCTATAAAAAATAGGAAAATTCAACCTCGGTCCGCCGTTGAGAAAAGTTAGAAGAAGTTGTATGCTTGGCGTGACTCGACCGTAACCCTGGCGTGGATTGAAAACTACAACAGGAGAGATAAGTTTATCAGAAAAGGAGTCAATTGTATAAAGAAGTTGGTACCGGAAGCTCAGTAGAATTATGTCAAGTCAAAAGAAAATCCGGCTAGCTTAAATAATGAAAGCTGTTAAAAAAGGTGGATTTAATTTTTTTTAAGACGCTACATATATCTTTACACAAATTGTCTCCACACATGTTTCTGTATCTGGTCCCACACGAACAATTTCTGTCGTCTAGTGTAACAAATGTCACCAGCACAGAAGAATTTTTGTCTACTTTCGACAAAGTCAATTAATTAATTTCTGTGTTTTTTTTCGGAAAGGTGTATCAACTAAATTTTTAAAATTCTTATCTTCTATCTAAGGCCCTCCACTCGATCATATCAAACAATGAATCAGTTTTGTTTTTTAACTTTCTAAGAAAAGTGAAACCGGACATTATTATTCGATTCTAATATCCTGAAGTATACAAATATATGACCAACAAATGATAACGAAAATATAAATTTTAAGACAATTATAAAATTTCTCTATACCCGGTCAATGAAGTGTCGTTGAGGACCTCTTATCGGAAATAAATGTTCAATAAGCAGATATGACGTATCGCTGGGGGGTTTTCTTTTCTCACAAAAAAACATTTTACTATTGTTTATTGTGGTTTACACCTGTCTTTGTGAATCTACTGGGGAAGCAGCGATAAACTAAAAAAATGTATTTTTAGTTTATCAATATCTCGCTCCCAAATACTTCTGGTTTGTTTTATTAAAAGAAACATTTTTATTGTTGAACATTTTTTATTATTGTAATATTTTTCCAATCCTACAATATATTTTTGATTGATTGCCTTATTTTCCGTTGCAAACTTTTTTTTTTTGAAAAGTAGCCGTCAACTGTGATTTGAAATCTCAATCACGCGCTGTGTAATTAACTTTTATTGATACGAATTGGTGTGTGAATAGCATCTGGGTAATGGAAGGTGGTGGGGTTATTTGTTTCTATGGAAAATATCCAATACATTTGAAATATTTATTTAATTTAATAAAAAATAAAATAGCGAAAGTGATAACAAAAATTTTGATGGACTTTGGTAAATATGCGAAATAAATTAATGGAAAACCAGTAAGGAAAGTAGTAAAGTCGGACGGGGCCGACTATATGATACCCTTCACCACTTTGAGTATATTCAAGAAATGAATCCTAACAGAAGTCGTATGTGTCAGTCTCGTTTCCTACTGCCTGCTACAAACATATGCGCAAAAACATAATATCCTGTGCCAGAAAAAAAATTGGTTCAAGAACCTCAAAACCTGGGGGCTACCAGAAAAAATTGACCACTATTTATAGTGTAGAGATGTGCTACCTAATAACAACTCGACGTACTAAATTAAGTCAATTTGGTTGAAAAATACGATCAGAACCCCCAAAATACCAAAAATTTGGGGTACCGTTATATGGGGACTACCAGAAAAACTAGACCTATATTTATAATTTTTAGTGGAGTAATTTGGTACCCAATAAGAACCCAATGTACAAAATTTCAGAGAATTCAGTTATAAAACAAGCCCAAGAACCCGAAAATACCGAAAATGTGGGGTACCCTTATATGGGGGCTATCCGAAAAAATTGACATTTACTTTTAATTTTTGGTAAGGAGATTTGCTACCCAATGAGAACACAAAGTACCAAATTTCAGCAAATTCGGTCGAAAAATGCTATCAAAACCCCCAAAATACCGAAAATTGGGGGTAATCTTATATGGGGGCTATCCGAAAAAATGGACCTTTATTTATAATTTTTGGTAGAGAGATTTGCTACCCAATAAGAACTCAAAGTACCAAATTTCAGCGAATTCAGTTAAAAAACGCGCTCAAGAACCTCAAAATACCGAAAATTTGGGGGTACCCTTATATGGGGGCTATCCGAAAAAATTGACCTTTGTTTATAATTTTTGGTAGAGAGATTTGCTACCCAATAAGAACTCAAAGTACCAAATTTCAGCGAATTCAGTTAAAAAACGCGCTCAAGAACCTCAAAATACCGAAAATTTTGGGGTACCCTTATATGGGAGCTATGCCTAAACGTGGACCGATTTTCTCCAATTTCAATAGGTTTCGTCCTTGGGCCAATTAAGTGACCTGTGCCAAATTTCATCCAAATCGGATCATAAATGTGACCTGTACTTTGTTAACAAAAATACATGGACGGACAGACGGACGGACGGACAGACGGACATGCATAAATCGACTCAGAAAGTGATTCTATGCATATTCTCAAAAGGAACCATGGGTCTATCTCGATTATTTTTGCCTGTTACAAACATATGCACAAAGACATAATACCCTGTACCACAGTGTGGTGAAGGGTATAATAATGCGAAATTTTGAAAATAAAAACCAGTGAGCGGAGCAGTATAGTCGGACGGTGCCGACCATGCGATACCCTACACAACTACCACGAACTCTAACTTTCTGAGGATGTTTATTCCGAGTCTGAGTAATATTTCGTGATATTTGCCCCCTCTTGTCCGATTAGAGGTTAACAACACCTCTTCCATACTTTTTCGAATATTCAGTACAGTCCTTCTAATTACTTGTCCAGATTACCTTCACGGTGGGTTGTGTTGTGATTTTCGGATTATACTCTACTCGAAAACACAAAAAAAATTATGTTTTCGGTCCATTTCATCCCAAAATTTTAATCTGATCATCACCGAAAATTATAGGCGTTGTTCTTGACCATAACTGGAACTTCATGAAAAATTTCAAAGCCATCAGCGCGATATTTCTCCCTCTAATGTGGTAATGGGTTACTAAATAATATCTGAATACGTAAGCACCTGTAAATATTTGACTGTAACTCCCACATCTGAGTAGATACATCACTATATTTGGTATCAATTTAAAGGCCAACCACTCCTCTTGGATGTGCTATCAACTCCTGGGGTCTACATCCTCCAGGAGTAAATATATATGCCATAGAATACAAATTTTGTCATTTTTCACACAAAAGTCAGGGTCCATTTGACCCGCTAAATATTGACCGATCTTTATCAAAACATGCATGCTTATTCTCTGGCCCGATCCCCTTCTCCATGCAAAAATTCGCGGTGTTTGGGCCATAATTGCGGCCTCTGGAGCGACCAGAAAAACCGACAAAAATTTAGTATTTGGTCCATTTCATCCCCTAAATATTAACCGATCTTTTCCAAAAACAATAGGGGTCTTCATTGGCCAGAACCCATCCTACATGCAAAATTTCGTGAAGATTGGTCCATAACTGTGGCCTGTATCGTGTTTACAAATTATAATGGACAGACGGACGGACGGACGGACACACATGTCTAGATCGACTCAGCTAGTCGAGATATGACGATCGGTATACTTAAAGGTGGGTCTAGGACCAATATTTCGCGGCGTTACAAACATTTGGGGCTGCACAAAGCTATAATACCCTGACAACATAGTTGTGTAGGGTATAATGAGAAATTTGTACTGATTCAGAGCCTCCACATATTTATATCCACTTAGCCTATATTGATAACTTATGATAGGAAGAGATTCAAAGTACCCAGTTAGAGCCAATTCGATTGAAAAAACGTGCACGATTTTCCGTAGAAAAACCCAAAGTCCCCGCAATATTGTTTAAAAAAATTCTATACAAAATAAAAATCTTCACAATATCCTTGATTCCACGTTCTAATGGTCTATAGTCATATCCGAATTCGAAGTCTCCCCAAACATTTTTAAAGATAACCATAGTATACACAATATTTTAGAGCCAATTCGATTGAAAAACGTTCACGAAATTCCAAAATTAAGGAGAAGATACTTGATTTGGGGACTACCCTAATCTTGGTCCAATATCGATCATACGTAGATTTTCTATCCAATGAGAATCCAGAAATATACAAATTGAAATTGAAATTGAAATTGAATTGACAAAATCTCCAAATATTTGAAATTTTGGAAATTACCGTAATCTGTGGGCTACCCTAATAAATGCATTGTAATGTGTGTCCAAAATACCACATTTCAGATAATTCATACCACCGAATTATTTGAACAGAATACCGAAAATTTGGCCGTGGGTATGCAAATAAAAGTCTCCACATTCATGTTTTGTGGAGATTTAGATTTTTTCTATTTGCCATATTCCCCTACAAGAGAAAACCATATATCCAAAGGATTTTCTATAGCTAATCAAAGTCTCCACAAGATTTTATAGAGAAAATTATTAAAACTCTCCACACACTTGTGTATACAAAATAAAATTCTCCGCCAAAAAAATAAGTCCCCATAATATTTTCTGGAGAAAATCAAATCTCACGACTTTGTGTAAAAAATCAAAGTCTCCACAAGATTTTCCAATGAAAATTAACGTATCCATATGATTTTCCGCAGAAAATTAAGATCTCCAAAATATTTTCTACAGAAAAGATAAGTCTCCACAAGATTTTTTTGTAGAAAATAGAAGTCTACACTATTTTTTTATTAAAAACTAAGGGTCTTCACAATATTTTCTGTAGAGAGTCAAAACTCTATCAGAATATATACAGAAAGGCAGTATCCAAAATTTAAGTCTCCACAAGGATTTTAAAATAAAAACTAACGTTTTTAAAATTTTTTCTAAAGAAAATCAAAGTCTCCACAATAATTTATGTGGAAAATTTAAAATTTCCTAATGAAAATCTAAGTCTCCACTATTTTTTTTTTATAGAAAACTAATGTATTCAGGAGAGTTTTTAAACGAAATCTAAGTCTTCACAACATTACTGTAGAAAATCAAATTCTACACAAAATTTCCTAGAGAAATTAAAAGTCTCCAAAAGTTTTTTTGTACAAAGACAAACTTTTCACAGGATTTTTTTTTATAAAAAATTTATGTCTGCACTATTTTTATTAAAGTCTCCACAATATTTTCTGTAGAAATTCAAATCTCTACTAGAAATTATGCAGAAAATTAAAGTCTCCGAATGGCTTTCTATAAGAAATCAAAGTCTCCATATAATTTTCTATTTAAAATCAAGGTATCCACACAAATTTCTATAGAAAATCTAAGTCTACACAAGAATTTATATACAAAATCTGACTTTCTTTGGATTATCGAAGTCTCCAAAAGTGTTTCTATATCATATCAATGTCTTCACAGGATTTTCTATAGGAAATCAAAGTTTCCACACAACTTTTAAAATTTGAAATCATTGTCTCCACACAATTTTCTATAGATAATCGAAATCTCCACAATAATTTATATAGAAATTTATATAGAAATATATAAAGTACAAGTCTCCACAAGATTTTCTATAGAAAATCAAAGACTTCAAAAAATTTCTACAGAAAATTAAAGTCTCCAATTGGTTTTCTATACAGAACCAAAGTCTCCACAAAATTTTCTATAGGGAAGCAAAGTCTCCGCACAATTTTCTATAGATATTCGAAGTCTCCACAAAAATATTTACAGATAATCGAAGTCTCCACAATATTTTATATAGAAATTCAAAGTCTCCCCAATTGTTTCTATAGTAAATCAAAGTCTCCAAAAATTTTCGATGGAAAATTAAAGTCTCCGAATGGTTTTCTATAGAGAACTAAAGTCTCCCCAAGATAGTCTATAGGGAATCAAAGTCTCCACAAATTTTTCTATTTAAAATCAAGGTCTCCATACAATTTTCTATAGAAAATCTAAGTCTCCACCATAATTTATATAGAAAATCACTCTTTATATGGAATTTCCAAGTCTCCAAAAGTGTTGCTATATGAAATCAAAGTCTCCACAGGATTTTATATAGGAAATCAAAGTCTACACACAATTTTTATATTTGAAATCATAGTCTCCACACAATTTTCTATTGATTATCGAAGTATACACAATAATTTATATAGAAACTCAAAGTTTCAACAATTATTTCTATGGAAAATAAAGTCTCCACAAGATTTTCTATAGGCAATCAAAGTCTCCACACAATTTTTATATTTAAATTCAATGTCTCCACACAATTTTTATAGAAAATCTAAATCTCCACAACAATTTATATTGAAGATCACTGTTTTTATGGAATTTCCAAGTCTCCAAAAGTGTTTCTATATCAAATCAATGTTTCCAGAAGATTTTCTAAAGGAAGTTCTGCACACAATTTATCTATTTAAACACAATTTTCTAGAGATATTCGAAGTCTGCAAAATAATTTATACAGAAATTCAAAGTTTCCACAATTGTTTCTATGGGAAATCAAAGTCTCCACCCAATTTTTCTATTCAAAATCAATGTCTCCACACAATTTTCTATAGAAAATCTAAGTCTCCACAACAATTTATATAGAAAATCACTATTTCTATGGAATATCCAAGTCTCCACACAATTTTTCTTCTTAAAATCAATGTCTCCACAATATTTTCAATCGAAAATAAAATTTTTCACAAAATTTTAAATAGGAAATAGGAGGCTTCAGATTTTCTCTAAAAAATAAAAGTCTCCACAAGAATCTATATAGAAAATCACTGGAAATCAAAGTTTCCAAACAATTATTCTATTTAAAATCAATGTCTCCACACAATTTTCAATAGAAAATCGAGGTCTCCACAATAATTTATATAGAAATTCAAAGTCTCCATAATCGTTTCTATGGACAATAAAAGTCTACATAAGATTTTGGCATAAAAATCAAAGTGTCCAAAATTTTCTATAGGAAACTAAAATCTCCAAAAGGTTTTCTAATGAAATCCAAAGTCTCCACACAAATGTTTAATGAATATTGAACTCTCCACAAGATTTTCGATATAAAATCAAATTCTTCAAAAAATTGCCTATAGAAAATATTGAACTCCCACAAAGTTCCCTATAGAAAACATTGGTCTCCCACCTGGGCTCTACACATTTTTTCTCTACAGAATACCCAAAAAAGCATGATTGTTTTTGCATCAGAACATTTTTTATTGTTGTTGTATTTTTATTTCGCATTCACTTGACATTCAGCATTATTAGGCCATTCACATCTCAATTTTTGGGAACTAAAATGTAAACCCTTTGGGCAGGACATAATATTAGCTTTATGTTCAAGACAATAAATAAAACGAGTACAATCATAGGGATGGGGTAGGGTGCGATTGGTTTTGAAGGCGGAACATAGAACTGACAGGTCACGAGCCCGCTTGATGTTCAAAGGGGGTTTACGATTGCCAACAACACCAGATGCCAAACCCGCACCTACACTAGGTTCCTTAGGGGTCTTAGGAGCGGCAGTTGTCGATGATGTCGCTTGAATTGGTTTCTTGGTAACCTTCACCTGCATTGCACTTACCGGCAGGGCAATCGTATAGCTACACTTGGCCTTATCAATATCCATGCAACGCCTTTCGGCCAGGTTAAAATGTTTCTGGGGTGGACAAACCCGTCGCACGGCATATTTCTGATAGCAAACATAGTAGAGAGTGCATGATTGTGTTTTACCAAATGCATAGCCGGGTTGAGCCTGGGCACATATATCATTCGCCTCACGATCATTGGAGGCTTCAATTGTGGTGGAACCATTCACATTACATTTGGCATTTAGCGGATGATCACATATCGCCAAATCGGCATTGAATTGATAAAAACTACCACAGGAGGAGGCAATGGCATTACCCTCAACACAAAAATAGAAACCGGAACAGGAACCAGGCATGGCAACCATGACACCATTTTTACCCGAACACAATTCGTTTATGGTGGAATCGTTATTGGCCTAAGGTGTAGAGAAAGGTGTGAACTTATTTGAAATATTTCTTTTGTTGTTGCTGTGGGATTTGAAAAATCACCGTGGAGGATATTCCATTTTACTTACTTCAGCCGCCTGAGCTTCCAGGCCGTATGTGGCCACAATAAGACAAATTATCAACAGCATAGCAGCCATTTTGTAAATCGAAACAGCAGATTTTAAAATGTTATGCTTCGACAGAATGTAGTCAACATTTATAGATGCGATATTTTTGGAATATTTTCATTGTTTACAATGTGAATCAGTTAACCCCTTCCCTACATCGGGGCTGTCTGCCCCTCCATCGATCATTGTGATATTTGGGATGAGACAAAAAACTCATTAATATTTATGTTCCCACCGTTCTTGCCAATGCCAGATAAGCTTATCATTTGGCAACATTCCCCCCATTACAGTTATTCTTATCTGTAACGAAATTGCCAAAATGTAAATGAGGAAGGTATCAGAACAATTTGAAAATCATTGATCAAACGAATTTTTCATTTATTGGCATACCAGCGAAAATTTTATCTATTTTTGCGAACATTTTTTTTTAATTGCCGAAAAAAATACAGATTTTTTACCTTGATCATTTGTATGTTTACTGGTATTCCGCAGCGATGGTTGACTAGACAGATATGTACCTCCTCAGGGCAGATATCTGAATGGTGTGGCTAATTTGAGAACGTCTAGACTTTATAATTGAAATCTGAAAAGAAAAGGAAAAGTGATTATCATCTAAACAATGAGTTGACTAAACAACTGTTAGCTGGGGAAATATAAACACATAAAGTGTAGCATACTTTTAGGGGTTAAGTTAATAAGAATGGTTTTATAAATGATTGCCAAATTATGATAGCCAAAATGGAACGGCTAAAGCTAAAATCTTGAAAATGTATACGAGGACCGGTGTTGTTGATGATTCGTACTAAACGGTACTAAAACGGTACTTTATTTTGTACTAAAAAAACAAGAGGTAAAATGTCCATGACAGAGATTTCTACTTCTCCTAACATGCTTGGTATTGAAAATGGGGATATATCGGTCCATGTTATGTTAGAAACCCCCTCGTATAACGGTATCCCCAAATATTCCGTATTTTAGGGATTTTTGATTTTTGCAGTTTTGAGTTTTCATTGGGTATCAAGAAATAAAAAGGAAACGAAATAGACACATGGTTCCTTTTGAGAATATGCATAGAATCACATTCTGAGTCGATTTATGCCGTCCGTCCGTCTGTCCATGTTAAATTGTAAACAAAGTGCAGGTCGCATTTATGATCCGAATTCGATGAAATTTGGCATAGCTCACTTATTTGCCCCAAGGACGAACCTTATTGAAATTGGGAAAAATCGGTTCAGATTTAGATATAGCTGGTGTACCAAAGTCCCTATATATCTTTCGATTTGCACGAAATTTGGCACAGCCTACTGAAATAAGTCTAAAATGATGTCTGCCAAGTTTCGTGAAAATCGGTTCAGATTTATATATAGCTCCCATATATAGCTTCGCCCGATTTTAGGTAAATAGTCCACTGAAGTCCCTGACAATCTTTTGATTTGGACGAAATTTGGCACAGTGTAATGAATAAGGTCTAGAATGATGTCTGCCAAGTTTCGTGAAAATCGGTTCAGATTTAGATATAGCTACCATATATAGCTCGGTTCAGATTTAGATATAGCTACCATATATAGCATCGTCCGATTTTAGGTGAATAGTCCACTAAAGTCCCTGACAATCTTTTGATTTGCACAAGTTTTGGCATAGCGTCCTGAATAAAGTCTAGAATGATGTGTGCAAAGTTTCGTGACAATCGGTTCAGATTTAGATATAGCTCCCATATATATTTTCGTCCGATTTAATGCAAATTGTGTAAAAAAGTCCCTATGTATCTTTCGATTTGCACGAAATTTGGCACAGCGTACTGAAATAAGTCAAAAATTACGTGTGTAAAGTTTCGTGAAAATCGGTTCAGATTTAGATATAGCTCCCATATATAGTTTCGCCCGATTTTAGGCAGTTGGTGCACTAACTTTCCTGGAAATCTTTTCATTTGCACGAATTTTTGTCATAGCGTACTGAATTAAGGCTAGAATGACGTGTGCTAATTTCCGTGAAAATCGGTTCAGATTTAGATATAGCTTCCATATATATTTTCGTCCGATTTTATGTAATTAGTGCACCAAAGTCCCTATATATCTTTCGATTTGCACGAATTTTGGTATAGGGTACTGAATTAAGTCTAGAATGATGTGTGCTAAGCTTCGTGAAAAGATCCATAGCTAGGCCGATTGACACAACGTACTGATGTAGTATAAATTAGTCTCTGGCAAGTTTCCCTGAAATCGGTTCAAATATAGATATATAACAAAAACGGATCGTCTGTTAGGATACATATGTAGAATATACCCAAAGTGGTGAAGCGTATCATATAGTCGGCCCTGTCCGACTTTACTACTTTCCTTACTGGTTTTGAATATATATGGGAGCTGTATCTAAATCAGTCCCAAACTCTACAATGTCAAATCATATTCAAAATCAAACACCACCAACAATCACTATTTATGTCCTGGACCTTTCTACTGATTTTCCCAACCCTATTTCTCTTGATGATGTCAATACGATCATAGAGGGCCTTTTCCTACACCTAACAAAGGAACCCGGGTTATTTCGCCTTGGTCAGGAAAGCTTCCGACTCATTCCCTCTGATTAACACAGAGTCCTCCAAATCAGTCTTCGAAGATGATGAGAAAGGACGGAACCCCTGACGAGGATGCAGGTGTCATGCAGTGAAGCTTTGAGACTTCTGCGACAACTGGCCGTTGGAGTAAAGATTGGTGACTTGATGATCTTCCCATCGAAATGATGGATGAAAAAAAAAAACTACCAAACGTTTCGCTGTCAACAAAATCTCTGGCAAAAAGATTTACGGGAGAGCGATCAATTTCTACAACCGGTTCATTGAAAGGAACAGGGACACTATAACCGATAAGGAACTCCTTCTGATTAAGAGGAGCGATCAAAATCGATTCGGAAGTTTTTTTCTCAGAACTATGACATTGCAAAGAATTTCTCAATCAAAAGAATTCCTACGTTGAATGTGAAGGCGACCCGAAAGGAAGAGAACACTGGATCCATCTTTTCACATAGCTGCCAGAGGTCAACCTATTGGAGAGATTTACTATATAAAGAATATCTTTTGCGGATCGAAGACCTTGACATTTAAATCCTGTTTTAAAAATATATAGTTTTTATATAGGATTCACTATTTATTTGAATTAATTGTGGTTTGTAATATGAGTCATAATAATATGACGCTTAAATTTCCAAAGTGGTTATAGAGACTGTCTAACTTTTTCCAGATGCTAAATGTTTTCTCGATATCCCATATATATTTCTAGGAAATTTATAGATATAATCCCCTTTTGATGATGTGCTTTACACATGGAAGTACTTTTGAGAGCAATATATTTTTTTATAAATAAAAATAAATATTTAGAGTTCTATAGATGTTTTCAGAATTATCAATTTGTGTAATGTCAAGTGGAAACACCTTGCTAACAACTTGTTCAGATAAACAAAAAAACTAACAATGTCCAGCAACAATGACGTAAAATCGGCATGCCAATTGAGATAGCAAAATTACAAAGTCTAAAAAAGTTAATCATACACAAAAAAATCACACACACCCATATCGATTCAAAATAGAAATTTCTTTTCGCCGAAGCCATTGTGCACCCGAAATAATTAGTTTTAATTTTTTCGTGATACCCCTTTATCGATAAAAAAATCAAAACCAACAACAACAACAATTTCGATTAAATAGTTATTTTCGTTTTTATTATTTTGAATACCTATATTCTATACAAAAATCGCAATCGTTTTATTTTATTTCATTATATACAAGTTTAAATAGGTGGGAGGGGAGAAGGGGATCTCCGTTTTACGATTGCAGGTGATCACAGGTCTGCAATGTTTCATTGAATGCCGTACCTGGCGAACACAACATTGCAATTTCACACTCACACTGACACACAATATAACCGTTAGTGCTGGGATTGGCGAACAGAGTGCCGTCCGGTTGGCCGGTACAGCGACCGCCGTTGTAGCATGTGGTGCCCGAGGGACCGGTGGAGGGACCATCGCCGCCACTACCACTGCCAGAACCGCTGCCGCCACCATTTCCGCCGCCAGAGCCGCTGTCACCACCAGTACCGCCTCCGTTTCCGGAACCGCCACCATTTCCACCGCCAGTGCCGCCACCATTATCTCCGCCGGTACCACCGCCAGTACCGCCACCATTTCCACCGCCAGCACCGCCAGTACCGCCACCATTTCCACCGCCATTACCTCCGCCGGAACCTTCGGAACCGCCACCATTCGAGATATGATCACATACCTGCCACTGTTCATTGTAGGCCGTTCCGGGAGCACAAGGCATTGCATATTCACATCCATGGACACACACGATATATCCAGTTGAATTTGGATCCGCCAGCATAGTTCCATCGGGTTTTCCAACACAACGACCGGCATCGGAGCAGTTGACACCACCGTTTTCACCGCCATTGCCACCGCTGGAACCGCCACCAGAACCACCATTACCACCACCGGTGCCGCCACCAGTTTCTCCGCCAGAACCGCCACCACTTCCTCCGCCAGTACTACCGCCATTATCGCCACCGTTACCTCCGCCGGTACCGCCACCGTTTTCTCCGCCGGTTTCGCCACCATTTCCTCCGCCGGTACCGCCTCCATTACCTCCGCCAGTACTACCGCCATTATCGCCACCGGTACCGCCTCCATTTCCTCCGCCAGTACCGCCACCATTTCCTCCGCCGGTGCCGCCTCCATTACCTCCGCCAGTACCACCGCCATTATCACCACCATTACCTCCGCCAGTACCGCCTCCACTACCTCCGCCAGTACCGCTTCCATTTTCGCCACCAGAACCGCCTCCATTACCTCCGCCAGTACCACCGCCATTATCGCCTCCATTACCTTCGCCAGTACCGCTTCCATTATCGCCACCATTACCACCAGAACCGCCACCATTACCAATATGATCGCAAATTTGCTTTTCCTCATTGAAGGCTGTTCCAGTAGGACAAGGCATTAAATATTCACATCCATGGACGCAGACAATATAACCAGTAGAGTTTGGATCCGCAAGCATAGATCCATCGGGTACTCCGACACAACGATTGGCATCAGAACATTGACCTGGGGAACCGCCTCCATTTTCTCCGCCATTACCACCGCCAGTACCGCCACCACTACCTCCGCCGGTTCCACCACCATTTTCTCCACCGGTACCGCCTCCAGTACCGCCACCATTTTCTCCACCGGTACCGTTATCGCCACCATTACCTCCGCCAGTACCGCCACCATTACCTCCGCCGGTACTGCCACCATTTTCACCGCCAGTACCGCCACCGGTACCACCACCGTTACCTCCGCCTGTACCGCCACCATTACCTCCGCCAGTACCGCCACCATTTTCGCCACCGGTACCGCCACCATTTTCGCCACCGGTACCACCGCCATTGCAGCCACCATCAGTACCTTCAGTACCGCCGCCAGAACCGCCACCATTTCCACCTTCAGTACCGCCGCCAGAACCGCCACCATTACCACCTTCAGTACCACTTCCGCCACCATTTCCACCTTCAGTACCACTTCCGCCACCATTTCCATTGCCGATATGATCACAAATCTGTTTATCAGCATTGTAGGCCGTACCGGGAGCACAAGGCATTTCATATGCACATCCATGAACGCAGACAATATAACCCGTTGAATTTGGATCCGCTAGCATTGTGCCATCCGGGATTCCGGCGCAACGACCAGTATCTGAGCAATCGCCAGGGGTTGGAGAAGGCGATGGGCCAGGTGCTGGGCCTGGTGATGGAGATGGGCCAGGTGCTGGTGAGGGAGATGGGCCAGGTGCTGGTGATGGAGATGGACCAGGCGCTGGGCCAGGCGATGGAGATGGGCCAGGCGATGGAGCGGGTTCTCCTTCGCCACAGCAACATTGGGTTTGCTCATTGAAAGCCGTTCCCGGTGGGCATACCATTCGCTTTTCACAGCCATCTTGACACTCAATATAACCGGTGCCATCCTTTAATAGGGTACCATCGGGTTTACCCACACAGCGACCAGTATCGGAAGAGGAACACGATGGGCCAGGGTTTGGCGTTGTTGTTTCACATTTTTGTGTAACTTCGTTAAATTCCGAACCAGATGGGCAGGTCTTAGGTACTTCACAGCCATCGACGCATTCTATGTAGCCATTGGAATTGCTACCGGGGAGCAAGGTTCCATTAGGCTTTCCTACACATTTGCCGGTATCTGTAGCGGAACATGAGGGTCCAGGGTTTGGCGTTGTTGTTTCACATTCTTGTGTGTCTTCATTAAATTCGGATCCCGCTGGACATGTCTTGGGTACTTCACAGCCATCGACGCATTCTATGTAGCCATTGGAATTGCTACCGGGGAGCAAGGTTCCATTAGGCTTTCCTACACATTTGCCGGTATCTGTAGCGGAACATGAGGGTCCAGGGTTTGGCGTTGTTGTTTCACATTCTTGTGTGTCTTCATTAAATTCCGAACCCGATGGGCAGGTCTTGGGTACTTCACAGCCATCCACACATTCTATGTAGCCGTTGGAATTGCTACCGGGAAGCAAGGTTCCATTAGGTTTTCCTAAACATTTGCCGGTATCTGTAGCGGAACATGAGGGTCCAGGGTTTGGCGTTGTTGTTTCACATTTTTGTGTATCTTCATTAAATTCGGATCCCGCTGGGCAGGTTTCGGGTACTTCACAGCCATCCACACATTCTATGTAGCCGTTGGAATTGCTACCGGGAAGCAGGGTTCCATTAGGTTTTCCTACACATTTGCCGGTATCTGTAGCGGAACATGAGGGTCCAGGGTTTGGCGTTGTTGTTTCACATTTTTGTGTGTCTTCATTAAATTCAGATCCCGCTGGACATTTCTTGGGTACTTCACAGCCATCGACACATTCTATGTAGCCGTTGGAATTGCTACCCGGAAGTAAGGTGCCATTCGGTTTACCTACACATTTATCAGTATCTGTAGCAGGGCACGAGGGTCCAGGGTTTGGCGTTGTTGTTTCACATTTTTGTGTATCTTCATTAAATTCAGATCCCGCTGGGCAGGTTTCGGGTACTTCACAGCCATCGACACATTCTATGTAGCCGTTGGAATTGCTACCGGGAAGCAAGGTTCCATTGGGTTTACCAACACATTTACCAGTATCTGTAGCAGGGCAAGAGGGTCCAGGGTTTGGCGTTGTTGATTCACATTTTTGTGTGTCTTCGTTAAATTCGGATCCCGCTGGGCAGGTTTGGAGTACTTCACAGCCATCAACACATTCTATGTAGCCGTTCGAATTGCTACCGGGAAGCAAGGTTCCATTAGGTTTTCCTACACATTTGCCGGTATCTGAGGCAGGGCACGATGGGCCAGGATTTGGAGTTGTAGTTTCACACTTTTGCGTAACTTCGTTGAATTCCGAACCCGATGGACAGGTCTTGGGTACCTCACAACCATCGACACATTCCACGTAGCCGTTCGAGGTGCTTCCTGGAAGCAAGGTACCATTGGGCATTCCTATACATTCGCCGGTGTCTGAAGAAGGGCAAGAAGGTCCAGGGGTTGGCGTTGTTGGTTGACATTTTTGTAACTCCTCATTAAATTCTGATCCTGTTGGACATGTTCCTGCCACTTCACAACCATCGACACATTCCACGTAGTCGTTCGGGGAGTTGCCAGGAAGTAAGGTACCATTGGGTTTACCCACACATTTACCAGTATCTGTAGGAGGGCACGAGGGTCCTGGAGTTTCACATTTTTGCGTAACTTCGTTAAATTCGGTACCCGTTGGACAGGTCCTGGATACTTCACAGCCATCAACACATTCTACGTAGCCGTTAGAATTGCTACCGGGTAGCAGGGTACCATTGGGTTTGCCAACACATTTTCCGGTATCCGAAGCGGAACATGAGGGTCCTGGAGTTGGTGTTGTTGATTCACATTTTTGCGTAACTTCGTTAAATTCGGTTCCAGTTGGGCATGTCTTCGGTACTTCACAGCCATCGACACATTCTACGTAGCCATTGGAATTACTACTGGGAAGCAGGGTACCGTTGGGTTTACCCACACATTTTCCAGTATCTGAGGCAGAACACGAGGGTCCTGGAGTTGGAGTTGTTGATTCACATTTTTGCGTATCTTCGTTAAATTCTGTACCCGCTGGACAGCTCCTCGCTACTTCACAGCCATCAACACATTCTACGTAGCCGTTAGAATTGCTACCGGGTAGCAGGGTACCATTGGGTTTGCCCACACATTTACCAGTATCTGAAGCAGGGCACGATGGGCCGGGGCCGGGGCCGGGGGTTGTTGCTTCACATTTTTGCGTATCTTCATTAAATTCCGTACCCACTGGACAGCTCCTTGCCACTTCACATCCATTGACACATTCCACATAGCCATTGGGAGAGTTACCCGCAATTAGAACACCATTAGGTTTACCCACACATTTACCAGTATCTGTAGCCGAACATTTCTCACCCGGTCCCTGCTCCTCTTCACACCTCAAGGTATTCTCATCGAAGGCGGTACCCGACGGACATGCCATTATCTGTTCACAGCCATACACACATTGAATATAACCATTCGAATTTGGATCGGGAAGTAGAGAACCATCTGGTTTTCCCACACACAGACCTGTATCGCTGCTCGGACATGTCTGACCACCCGGTGATGGACCACCAATGTGTTCACATGTTTGTAAATCCTCATTAAAGGCGGTGCCCGGGGCACAGGGCATGGCAATTTCACATTCACACTGACACACAATGTAGCCATTGGAATTGGGATCGGCAAATAGGGTACCATCGGGCATACCATCACACTTGCCGTTGTTCAGGCAAGTGGTACCCGAGGGTCCTGTGTGCTCACCATTGGCAGCGGTGTTCTGGGTACCACTCAATGTCACACAGCCGGCATGTTCCTGTAGATCACAAATCAAGAGTTGCCGATTGAAATGCAGACCCATGGGACAGGTCATAATATGGGAAATCGATCCGCCATTGCAGATTAAATATTGTCGACAATCCAAGGGGTCTGGCAAAAGGGTGCCATCCAATTCCCGATGGCAAATATCCACAGCTTCTAGAAGGCCAGCACAGAGGCCCACTATTAGTAGACACGTTAAGATCGCTGTGTAGAAGGGGAAAAAGTAATTCCACATTTATTGGCCATAATTCTCGCCGGGTAACCGCACAAAACCTACCTTTTTCTCTCATCGCTTTCTAAGTTGCTAGCGATGCTCCAAAATTTCCGAATTTCGTTGTTTTTTTTTGTTTTTGGAGTTCCGCCTTTTCCGTTCAAACGACAAATATTAACTAGCTTGGCCATTTGATTAATACACTTCTTATATTCCTGCGGAACCTTATCGTCTGACAATTGTCTCATAATAATTGACAATTGATAATAAATATTTTGTTGTGTGTTAGAAAATACAACAACAAGAACGACTAACTAAAAAAGTGATTTTTTTGCAACAGCATTGCAAAGTTAGTGGATCTACAAAGCACCGAACATTTTTATCATTTAATTACGTTCGAAGTATTCAGCCATTATCTAAGTTCTGCCAGTGCTTCTTTCTTTTTTTTGGCACCTGTCGACACACACACACATATGTGTGTATGTGTTAGAATATATATGTCTCTGGGTAAAGAGATAGAGGCACGTACCCTCTCGATATTACAACGTCAAGCAATTGTTTGAGGAAGTGGGAAATTGGAATGAATGACTGGGCCTACAACTAATTTGCAGGCGGACAACCATTTATTTCCCATTGAGAAGAGCATTCTGAAGAGCATAATTCTCTCGTTCACTATTTTTATTGCTTATCAATATTTTGTCCATTTTTTCTGATTTTCTATAAATAAAAAAAATGTATAGATTATCTGGTAATTCCTGGAATAAAAGGTATTCAGTGGAGAATCGAAAAGTGAAGGTATTATTTCGGATTAAAAAAAAAAAGTAATAATATTCCGAACAATATTTTAAAAAAAAATCCACGACTGAACCGATTTTTACGAAATTTAACACTCATCACTCTGGACCTAATTCAGTACCCTGTGCCAAATTTTGCGTAAATCTAAAAATATATAGGGACCTTGGTGCACTATTAACATAAAATCGGACGAAACTATACATGGGAGCTATATCTAAATCTGATCCTATTTTCACGAAACTTACCACACATCATTTTGGACCTAATTCAGTACCCTGTGCCAAATTTCGTGCAAATCGAAAGATATATAGGGACCTTGGTGACCTATTTACCTTAAATCGGACGAAAATATATACGGGAGCTATATCTAAATCTGAACCGATTTTCACGAAACTTAGCACACAACATTCTGGACTTAATTCAGTACCCTGTGCCAACTTTCGTGCAAATCGAAAGATATATAGGGACCTTGGTGCACAATTTACAATTAATTCGACGAAACAATATATGGGAGCTATATCAAAATCTAATCCGATTTTCACGAAACTTAGCACACATTATTCTGGACCTAATTCAGTACCCTATGCCAAATTTTTTGAAAATCGAAATATATATAGGAACCTTGGTGCACAATTTACATAAAATCGAATGAATATATATATGGGAGCTATATCTGTATCAGAACCGATTTTTACGAAATTTAACACTCATCACTGTGGACCTAATTCAGTATCCTGTGCAAAATTTCGTGCAAATCGAAAGATATATAGGGACTTTGGTGCACCATTTACATAAAATCGGACGAAAATATGTATCGGAGCTATATCTATATCTGAACTGATATTCACAAAACTTAACATACGTCATTCTGGACCTAATTCAGTACCCTATGAAAAATTTCGTGCAAATCGAAAGATATATAGGGACTTTAACGCACGGACGAACCTATATACGGATGCTATATCTAAAGCTGATCCTATTTTCACAAAACTTGGCACATATCATTCTGGACCTAATTCAGTGCCCTACGAAATTGAAAGATATATAGGGACTTTGGTGCACTATTTACATATAATCTGACGATATCTGAACCGATTTTCACGAAACTTAGCACACATCATTTTGGACCTCATTCAGTACCCTGTGCCAAATTTCGTGCAAATCGAAAGATATATAGGGACTTTGGTGACCCATTTACCAAAAATCGGGCGAAACTTTATATAGGAGCTATATCTAAATCTCTACCGATTTTCACGGAACTTAGCACACATCATTCTGGATCTAATTCAGTACCCTATGCAAAATTTCGTGCAAATCGAAAGATATATAGGGTCTTTGGTGCACAATTTACATAAAATCTATGTACGGGAGCTATATCTAAATCTGATCCGATTTTCTTCAATTTCAATAGGGTTCGTCCTTGGGCCAAATAAGTGACTTGTGCCAAATTTCATCCAATTTGGATAATTATTATACATTTTTTTTAAATCCAGGCTCCCATTTTTTTCAGATTCCCATAAGGCGCGGATTTTTTAAAAATTATTTTTTTTTCAGATTCTCATAGGGCGTGGATTTTTTAAAACTTATTTTTTTCAGATTTCCATAAGGCGGGGATTTTTTAATTTTTTTTCCGATTACCATAGGGCGTGGATTTTTTAAAAATTATTTTTTTTTTCAGATTCCCATAGGGCATGGATTTTTTAAAAATTATTTTTTTTTTTCAGAATCCCATAGGGCATGGATTTTTTTAAAAATTATTTTTTTTTCAGATTCCCATAGGACATGGATTTTTTAAAAAATATTTTTTTAAACTAGAATATTCCAGAATACTTGTCCATTAACCTTGGGCCCCAATTTTTTGCATTCCATTTTGTTTACTCTTCTATTTGTGAAAAAAATGGTTCTCCCAAATATTTCTATCAAAATAATAGCTAATCAATATTTTATCAATATCTGCTAACAAGTATTCAGACTTTTCGGTATTATAAATAATTCAATATTGCTGATATTTATTTTTTGTTATTTTTCAGACACGGGAAGTACTTGAAAATGAAAGTTTTGTGACAGGTAATGATTTATTACCTGCACCACTGCTGCTACCATATTGAAAATTGTACTGTCAAATCGTTTCTAATTACTGCCATAAAATATTGCAATTATTAGAATATTGAAAGCTAATTGAATAATCAACATTGGCAACATTGTTAGATGGTATATTTTATATGCATTAAGAGGCGTCATTTTGAATATAATTGCTTATAAATATGGGTTTGTTTAATAAATGCAGCTAAGCTGAATTGAAGTTTTTCTATTGGAAATCAAAATTAGGCTGTCAGAATGTAAAATTTATTATTGAAACCCATATTCAGCTGGGCTGAATTAAAGATTTCCTATAGAAAATCTTATTCAGCCAAGCTGAATTGAAGATTTTGTGCAGAAATCGTTATTCAGCTGTGCTGAATTAAAAATTTTCTACATAAATCGTTATTCAGCGCAGCTGAATTGAAGATATAATATAAAAATACATATTCAGCTGGGTTGAATTGAAGAGTTCTTTTAGAAATCGGTTTTCAGCTGGGCT
The DNA here is from genome assembly GCF_032173495.1 of Musca vetustissima. Lineage (NCBI taxonomy): Eukaryota > Metazoa > Arthropoda > Insecta > Diptera > Muscidae > Musca > Musca vetustissima. The sequence goes on from NW_026880278.1 coordinate 174,893, forward strand.
GAATAATAGATTTTGTATAGAAAATCGTATTCAGCCAGGATGAAAGGAAGATTTTCTTGTAGAAATCGTTATTCAGCTGTGCTGAATTTAAGAATTCTTACATAAATCGTTATTCAGCGCAGCTGAATTGAAGATTTCATATAAAAAGCCTTATTGAGCCAGTTTTAATTGAAGATTTCTTGTAGGACTCGATATTCAGCCGTGCTGAATTAAAGATTTCTTACATAAATCGTTATTCAGCGCTGTTGAATTGAAGATTTCATATAAAAAACCATATTCAGCCAGTTTTAATTGAACATTTATTATCGAAATCGTTATTCAGCCAAACTGAATTGAAGAATTCATATAAAATATAATATTCAGCCAGTTTGAATTAAAGATTTCTTTTAGAAATCGTTATTCAGCTGGGTTGAATTTAAGATTTCTTACATAAATCGTTATCATATAAAAAACCATATTCAGCCAGTTTGAATTGAAGTTTTCTTTTAAAAATCGTTATTCAGCTGTGCTGAATTAAAGGCTGAAGAATAGATTTCTTATAGAAATCGTTATTCAGCCAAGCTGAATTGAAGATTTCTTGTAGAAATCGTTAATCAGCTGGGCTGAATTAAAGATTTCAACTAGAAAATCTTATTTAGCCAGTCTAAATTAAAGATTTATTGTAGAATTAGTTATTCAGCTAAGCTGAATTGAAAAATTCTTATAGAAATCATTATTCAGCCAAGCTGATTTGAAGATTTCTTTTAGAAGTCGTTATTCAGCCGTGCTGAATTAAAGATTTCTTACATAAATCGTTATTCAGCGCAGCTGAATTGAAGGTTTCATATAAAAAGCCATATTCAGCAGGTTTTAGTAGAAGATTTTTTACAAATCATTATTCAGTTGGCCTGAATTAAATAGTTCCTATAGAAAACCTTAGTCAATCAAGCAGAATTCAAATTTCTCCTAGAAAATCATATTCAGCCAAGTTGAATCAAATTTCTACAGAAAATCACATTCAGCCGGGCTGAATTACAAATTTCCCCATTAAAAAAATTATATTCAGTTGGGCTGAATTAAATAAAACCCCATGTTTTTTCCTAAATATGTAATATTTATTTCATTTGATTGCTTGTTTTTTATCTAATCTTTTTATGCTGCACCGCGACGTGGACTGCGACCACCTCTAGCGGGGACATCACGCCTACCCATAAAGGGGTTGAAAAAACCAAGTCCACCACGAACTGGACCTTCGGCACCACGTCCTGGACCTTTTCCGCCACGTCCTGGACCTTTACCGCCACGACCTGGACCTTTTCCGCCACGTCCTGGATGACCTCTGTGGCCATGGTGACCACGGTGTCCATGATGATAACCGTGATGGGGACGATGACCAAAGCAAGGTTTCTTTGTGGTGGTTCCATCCTCAACCATAGGGAGTGTGGTTGTTTCTACCACCACATTACCCTCTGTGGTAGTTCCAACATCATCTAAAGGAGGAACAACGGTTGTTTCATCGGCGACATTTGGATCGGTGACCTCAACAATATCTTCAGCTTGAACCTGCGAATAACCTCCCAATAAAACGAGGGCGAAAATTGTCCAAAGTAATTTCATTTTTAGTTTCTATTTTCTTTTTCCGAACTTTCTATTAGAAGCTGTTAAAAGTGGATTAATTTCTTCTGCAGGCTACTGCGGGGGTTTTATACCAAAACAAAAAACCTTCAATAAATAAAATTATGGCGCGCGTGGAGAATTGAAAAAAGAACTATCAACACGGACCTCGAAAAATAGCAGCATTGTTTATTTGAAGTCTGTTTTAAATCTGTATAGAACCGCTTGCGTTTGAAAAAAAATGTGGTAGTTGTCAAACAAAAGCGATCATGTTTATGTTCAAACAAATATTTTTTCCCGCTCGGCTGAATTGACAAAATCGTTAAATAAACTTCCGAAACGTATTTGCGAATAGTAGAATTTCGGAACATCGTCATTCAGCTTAGCTGAATATGGTTTATTGTTGTTGTCCAAAAATATATTTTTTGATTTTTTTTTAAACTACGCCTTATGGTCAAGCTTGAGAATACGCATAGAATCACTTTCTGAGTCGATTTATGAGTGTCCGTCTGTCCGTCCGTCCATATATTTTTGTGAACAAAGTACAGGTTCCATTTATGATCCGATTTGGATGAAATTTGGCACATGTCAATTATTTGGCCTAAGGAATAACCCTATTGAAATTGGTTCAGAATTAGATATAGCTCTCATATATATTTTCGTCCGATTTTAAGTAAATAGTGCACCAAAGTCCCTATATATCCTTCCATTTGCACGAAAATTGGCATAGCGTACTGAACTGAGACTAGAATGATGAGTGGTTAGTTTTAAGAAAATCGGTGCAGATTTAAATATAGCTCCCACATATAGTTTCGTCCGATTTTATGTAAATGGTGCACCAAAGTCCCTATATATCTTTCGATTTCCACGAAATTTGGCATAGCGTACTGAATTAAGTCTAGAACGACGTGTGTTAACTTTCATGAATATCGGTTCAGATTTAGATATAGCTCTCATATATAATTTCGTCCGATTTAAGGTAAATGGTGTACCAAAGTCCCTTAATATCTTTTGGTTTGCACGAAATTTGGCACAGCGTAATGAAATAGGTATAGAATGATGTGTCTTCAGTTTCCTGAAAATCGGTTCAGATTTAGATATAGCTCCCATATATAGTTTCGTCCGATTTCATTTAAATGGTGCACCAAGCATCTAACATTGGTCCGATTGAGACAAAATTTTGCACAAAGTACTGAATTAGGTCTAGATTGATGTATGCGAAGTTTTGTTGGAATCGGTTCAGATTCAGATATAGTTTCGTCCGATTTTATCTAAATGGAGCACCATGCTTCCAATATTGGTTCGATTGACTCAAAATTTTGCACAGCGTACTGAATTAGGCCCAGATTGATGTATGCCAAGTTTTGTTGAAATCGGTTCAGATTTGGATATAGCTCCCATATATAGTTTCGTCCGATTTTATCTAAATGGAGCACCATACTGCCAATAGCTCCCATAGTTTCCTGTCATATATAGTCCGATTTTGTGTAAGTGGAGCACAATACTGCCGATATTAGTCCGATTAAGACAATAATGTTGATATAGATATTGTATATATGAGCATGCTTGTATGTATCCAAAGTGGTGAAGGTTATCATCTAGTCGGCCCCGTCGACTTTTGAACTTTCCTTACTGGTTTTTCTTTCACACACCCCAAGAGCTGCCTCATCAGCTAGCGCAAGTACCCATGCTTCAGATCCATATAAGTGTGAGTGCAAAGTATGAGTTTGGTCTGGCGGGAGGTGGCCTTGTTCCTAAACTGCTTACATAGACCATAGTAGCATCTGTTGGCCATCACTTTTCTTTTCCGAATTTCAAAACTAATGTCATTCGATTTATTTATGGCGCTACCAAGGTATATAAAATCATTAACTACCTCGAAGCTGTAGTTCTCAAGTTCCACAGTTTGTCCGAGTCTACTGGACTTCTTGCGCGTTGATACCAACAGCTTAGTCTTCTCGCCGTTTACAGCCAGACCCACTTTGTCAAACCCATTTCTCAATTTGTTCAAAGGTGACTGTTACCGCTCGCAATGTTCAACCCATTATATCGATGTCATCGCTGGCGTAGGCATGTAACATGTGTTGTTTGGTGTACAGAGTGCCATTTCTGTTCACCTTTGCCTCTCGTATGACCTTTTCCAGCAGGATGTTAAAAGGTCACACGATACGTCTGTCACCTTGTCTGAATCCTCGTTCGATATTAAAGGGTTCCGAGAGGTCATTTCCGACTTTAACTGCTGACCTTGTGCCACTTAAAGTTATCCTGCATAGCCGAATTAATTTTTCCAGGAATGCCAAACGAAGACATGGCTTTAAACACCTCTGAACGGATAGGGCTGTCAAATGCGGCTTCATAGTCGACGAATAGGTGGTATGTGTCGATGTGGGTCTTTTCCAGGATTTGGCGCAGAGTGAAAATCTGGTCAATTGTGGATTTGTACTAATCAGCTGGTGCCTGCTCCTGACCAGCATCTGACCACCAGTCTTGCATAGTTCGGCTGGTAACCCATCAGCTCCTGCTGCTTTATTGTTCTTGAGCCGATTAATTGCTACTCTGACCTCATCTTGGCTAGGTGGTATACACTCTATTCCATCATCTCTTATTGGTTTTGAGGTATCTTCTTCACCGCCACTATTTGATACCAGAAGTTTTCCAAACTGTTTCTTCCAGATCCTCAGCATGCTGTCTGTATCTGTCACCATGTTTACTTCTTCATCTCTACAGGGGGGTGTGCCTGCACCAAAATCTTCGGTTTCTAGTTCTACTCGTTGGTAAAATTTCCGGACTTTATTCTGACTCCTGCACGCTCACGTTTTTCTTGTTCTTTCTTCTTTTTTTTCTGAAAATACGTTTCTCCTCTCCTCTTTTCTCCCGATAATTCTCCATTACATTACTGTCACCAGGTTTTTTTCACATCAGTATCTTTACCACACTTCTAATCGTACCATGGATTTCTTGATGGTGGTTTTTGGTACCCAAGGTTTGCTTTTGCTGCAGTTTGTAGGGAGTGGGCAATTCTTTGCCATTGTGCTTCTATACTATTATCGGGATAAGAAGTGCTTTCGTCAAGCAGTTGGGTAAGTTGAGCGCTGTAGGCCTCGGCTACCTGTTGTGTTTGCAGCTTTTCGACGTCGAGTTTCCGTATTGTGTTAGATCGCACCTTTGCCAGATAGCACCATTAAGGCGGGAGCCTACCTTTGCTGCCACAAGGTAATGGTCCGAATCGATATTCGCTCCACGGATCGATCGAATGTCTAATACACTGGATGAATGCCTTCCGTCTGTCACAACATGATCAATTTGATTTCTCGTTGCTTGATCAGGAGAAATCCAGGTGGCCTTGTGTGTATCAAGATGATTGAATCTGGTGCTGCTAACTACCATGTTTTTGCCGCCGCGAAGTCAATCAACCTCATGCCGTTGTCGGATGTTTCTTCATGAAGGCTGAATTTTTCGACGGTGCGGCCAAAGATATTTTCCCTTTCGAGTTTTACATTAAAATCTCCTAGCAGAATTTTAATATCATGGCCAGGTCAGGGATCATATGATGTTTCTAGGCGCTCGTAAAATATATCTTTGGTCTGGTCATCTCTGTCTTCGGTCGGAGCATGGGCGCAAATGAGACTGATGTAGAAGAATTTCGTTTTTATACGGATTATAGCAATTCGTTCATCTACTGTCGTGAATCTGGGGACGAGGTCTTTTATTCTCCTGTTAAGCATAAATCCGCAGCCAAATTCATGTCTCGTTTCATGACAGCTATAATACAGTGCGTAATCGTCTTATTTCCTTACGCCTGTCCCTTTCCATCGCATTTCCTGTAGGGCAATAATATCGGTTTTGTACTTCAAAGCCGATATTATCGCCGAAGCGGGAACTGCGCCTGTTCTGTACAACGTGCGCACACTCCAAGTGCAGATTCGCAGATCGTGGTCCTTTATACGTTTGCGGGGATCGTCAACATTAGGGGGGTTCGGTTTTCTTTTTCTTTGATTTTTCGTAGTAGGAGGGGTTTTCCGAGTGTGGGCAACCAACCCGACGACTCAACCCATTTTTATAGTTCTTATGGGAGAACTCGCGGCACATATTAGCTCACTATTTCAACGGGTGATGAAAAATAGCTACCCCAGGTGACACCGCGAGGAGGTCAGTGTCCACAATTGCGATGAAAGAGGGACCAAGATAAGCATGGACTTCGCCAAGTTAATGACAAGCAGAGCCGTTGCTTGGTATCTTTAACCCCTACGCCACCCAACATTTTTGAGGCCACCAACATTTTATTTTATAAAGTACTGATTTATTGATCTGCAGAAATTACCTTTAAGTTATTGATTGCCTGTCTACCCTCCATCGTTTTATTTTTCCTTATCTTAATTTCTTTATATCTTAACCCCCTCAAAATAAACATTTTTTATCTATGGCGATAAACTGCATTTGTTTTTTAATTTATTAATAATAAAAAAAATATTGTTTTTGTTTATGTGCATGATTGTAAACAACAAAAATGAAAAAATCGAAATCGGAAAATTCTTAACAATATTACTCAACTACATTGGCATTGGCCAGGGGTGCATCATTGCGGACACAGAAACGATCACAGGTCTTTAATTTATCATTCCACAACAATTGATCGGGACATTTGTGTATAAAGGCCAGGCCATTGCATTGTATGAATTTACGGCAATCCTGCGGATAGGGTAAATAAATGTGGCCCTGACCCAAACACCATGAGGCACACTCCGTGCATTCCTCCACAGCATTGGGATCAGTTGCTGCTGGCGGTGGTGGTGGTGGGACAGTAGGGGCAGTGGGTATAACCGGAGGATATGTTGTGGCTGGTGGCATTACCGGTTCAAAGGGACACTGGGCCAGTTGGGGCAAATCACAGTGCTGCTTGTAGGAATTCCAATAGTAATTTGGTGGACATGTTTGTGCTTCACACTTATAATAACGGCTGCAATCATTTGGATACAGTTGATAGTAGATATTTCTGGCATCATTATTTCCTGGCCTGGGGATGTCAGGGGTGGGTTGAACACAGCTAACACGTTCGGGATAATCACATAATTGATTCAGCGGATTCCATAAATAATTTCCCGGACATTGTTCCAAATAGGCCATACCATTTTGACAGCTATAATATTTTGAACAGTCTTGAGGATAGGCTAGCAAAATTGGCCTATAAGGATCATCGATTTTGGGGCATTGAGGGTGGGGAAAGGGCCGCTCCAAGGAGGAAATCTAAAAGGGAGCAGATAATATATTAAGATTTTTAATATTTAAAAATAAAAAATTCCAACTTACCTCAGTGGCCTTGGCGAGGCCACCCAGGGCCATTAAAATCATCAATATTTTATACGCGATCATTCCGACTTCTTTCTTTCAATTATTCTACCCTTTAAACCAGCTGCTTTCGCTGTGACTGGAAACTGTGACTTCTCTCACCCAAGTCTTGGCCTTTTATATAGTTGAGGAATTCCGATTAAGTGGCTAGTTACCTTGAATCCGTTCAACCACATTATTTTGTCCTTTTATTTAACTTGGGAATTTTTCATTTTATCTCTTTCTTTTCGAAAACATTATTGGAATTCTGTAATAAGATTGATTTTGTGTTATCTCATGTAAGTTTACATTTGGGTTTGAAGATATCCGCTATGCGGAATACACACAGGGGATAATTGTCGATGATAAGATTGATGGTTGGGTATGGCAATAACAATTTGTTCTACAATAAAATAAATATTAACCAGTACCCTTCACCACTTTGGATATATTCAACAGATGAATCCTAACAGACGTCACATTTTTGAAGGACCAGTAAACTGAAATTGAATCTATAAACATGTCATTCTGCAACCTATACTAAATTTTTCATTTGGTCAGATATAGAGTTGCTTCTTACAAGGGGATAAAATTATGTATCCTAGTTCATACGATAGCTATACTCTCACAGAGAATCGTCCCAAAATTTGAAATCGATTGGGTGATAAGTTTTTGAGTTATCGTGCCCGCCATTCGCAAAAAGGCAGTTTGGAGAAAAACGCGATTAAAGTTTGAGAAGTCCTCTTGCTGTCACTTGATGCTAACACAATAAATCGACTATATCTTCAAAAATTGTTGAAATTTTCACTTGAAAATTTATAGAGACATTCTTGAATTAGCGTAGATTCGAATTAAATCAAAATAAGAATTAAATTTATTGAAACGGGGAATGGTTGGGATCCCCTTAAAGCAAATATGAATAGGACACCCGATGATTAAATCGGACGAAAATATATATAGGAGCTATATCTAAATCTGAACCGATTTGCAAGAAATTCAACACACATCATTCTCGACCTAATTCATTACGCTGTGCCAAATTTCGTGCAAATCGAAAAATATAAAGGGTCTTTGGTGCACCAATTACTTTAAATCGGACGAAAACATATATGGGAGCTATATCTAAATCTGAACCGATTTTCAGGAAACTTAACACACATCATTCTAGACTTAATTCAGTGCGCTGTGTCAAATTTCGTACAAATCGAAGGATATATAGGGTGTTTGGTGCACCATTTACCTTAAATCGGACGAAAATATATATGGGAGCTATATCTAAATCTGAACCGATTTTCACGGAACTTAACACACATCATTCTAGACTTAATTCAGTACGCTATGCCAAATTTCGTGCAAATCGAAAGATATATAGGGTGTTTGGTGCACCATTTACCTTAAATCGGACGAAAATATATATGGGAGCTATATCTAAATCTGAACCGATTTTCACCAAACTTAACACACATCATTCTATACCTTATTCATTCGCTGTGCAAAATTTCGTGGAAATCGAAGGATATATAGGGCCTTTGGTGCACCATTTACCTTAAATCGGACGAAAATATATATGGGAGCTATAACTAAATATCTAGACTTAATTCAGTACGATGTGCCAAATTTCGTGCAAATATAAATACATATAGGGACTATGGTGCACCATTTACCTTAAATCGGACGAAAATATATATGGGAGTTATATATAATTCTGAACCGATTATCACGGAATTTAGCACACATCATTCTAGACTTAATTCAGTACCCCAGGCAAAATTTCGTACAAACCGAAATATATATAGGAACTTTGTTGCACCATTTACCTTAAATCGGACGAAAACATATATGGGAGCTATATCTAAATCTGAACCGATTTTCAGGAAACTTAACACACATCATTCTAGACTTAATTCAGTACCCCAGGCAAAATTTCGTGCAAATCGAAAGATATATAGGGTGTTTGGTGCTCCATTTGCCTTAAATCGGACGAAAACATATATGGGATCTATATGTAAACCTGAACCGATTTTCAGGAAACTTAACACACATCTTTCTAGACTTAATTCATTGCGCTGTGCCAAATTTCGTGCAAATCGAAAGATATATAGGGACTTTGGTACACCATTTACCTTAAATCGGACGAAAATATATATGGGAGCTATATATAATTCCGAACCGATTTTCACGAAACTTTGCACACATCATTCTAGACCTAAATCATTAGGCTGTACCAAATTTCGTGCAAATCGAATGATATATAGGGACCGTTTACATTAAATCTGAAATATATATATATATATATATATATATATGGGAGCTATATCAAAATCTGAACCGCTTTTCCCATTTTCAATAGGGATCGTCCTTGGGCGAAATAAGTGATCTGTGCCAAATTTCATCCTATTCGGATAATAAATGCGACCTGTACTTTGTTTACAATTTAACATGGACAGACAGACGGACGGACGGACATGCATAAATCGACTTAGAAAGTGATTCTATGCATATTCTCAAAAGGAACCATGTGTCTATTTCGTTTCCTTTTGCCTGTTACAAACATATGCACAAAGACATAATACCCTGTACCACAGTGTGGTGAAGGATATAAAAATAGTTTTTAAAATATTTTAAAAAAATCGCCACCTTATGTGAACTTGAAAAAATCGTTTTTAACAAATCCACGCCTTAGGTAGGTGGGTAGGTATTTGTCAAAAATTCTTTTTTAACAAATCCATGACTTACGTAAAGTTGAAGAAATATTTTTTAAAAAATCCAAAAATAAAAAATTTAAATTTTTAGGTTTTGTATTCAGAATTTTATTGTTTTATTCTGTTGCATGTGTGTTTGTTTTTTGTTTGTTGTTTTTCATTTTGTTTTGTATTTAATATTAGGTTTATAAAAAAAATTACATACATCTACACTAATAAACTTAAATATGTATATATTCACTTTTGTTTATTTATTCAAATTCTTTTTTTTAATTTAGTTATTATGCACCAGCAAAAAAATAAACAAAATATATTTAGGTATATTCAGAAAAATTCACAAAGATAGTTTAATACAAAAATCCAATTCCGAAAAAAAGATTCAATAAATATTTCAATAAAAATAAAATAGAGCATAATTTAATTGTGAAATATATGGGACTTCATGGTTACGAAAAAATAAATGTTTTCAAAATCCAAGACTATAGAAATTAGCTATCTTATAAATAAATAAAAAAGAAAACAGATATTAAATGCCATATAGAAAAATATAAAATGATTTCAATTTGCAATTTCAAACCGAACTGTGCTGTATGCCGCCACACACTTAACGAAATTGTGCTAGATGTAATGGACAACATCTATATGATTTTTTTTTGTATTGTGTTGTAATTTTAATTCATTTTATTTTCTTGTATATTTTCGGCCAACTAGTTTTTATGAATAATTTCAATTTTATATTTTTGAATATTGATTTATTTTTTGTTTTCTTTTGAGATAATTTTCATTTTTCGTTTTTTGATTTAGATTCTTCTCTCCTTCGACACATAACTGCAATTTGTGGATTTACTTCTTCATTTCAATTCAAAATCGTATCTAAATATAGGTTTTATAAATCTATAGATAAACTTGTATTTTGTTTTTGTTTTTAATTTTGAAAATATAGATTTTTTTTCCTTTTTGTGGTTGTTGGTTGTTTTTATATAAACTTTTGTTGTTGTTTTTGTATAACTAATAAAAGGAACAGTTATTTGTTTTTTTTTTTGCAATTTTCCTGCTACAGTGCATTGGATTTGCGGTCTGGATTTTTATGGTCCATAGAGATATTTACGCTTTTGATCTTCTATGTAATCCTGGGTGGACATTTGTATTGCTCGTTGTAACATTTCCGATTCAGTAAGTTGGCCAAAATCTAGAAAAAAAAATAGACAAAATATTAAAACCATAAAAAAATATTTTTTAAAAAATCTCCAACTCATGTTCCTGATGACTTTTTTCTATAGAAAAGAATTGTGCTCAGGGTCCTGATGATTTTTTTTATAGAAAAATTGTCCTCAGGCTCCTGAGGAGTTTCTTTCTATAAAAAAATTGTCCTGAGGAATTTTTTCTACAGAAAAAAATTATCCTAAGCGTTCTGAGGATTTTTTTCCAGGGTCCTGAGGAATTTTTTTATACCCTTCACCACACTGTGGTACAGGGTTTTATGTCTTTCTGCATATGTTTGTAAAATGCAAAAGGAATCGAGATAGACCCATGGTTCCTTTTAAGAATATGCATAGAAAATAAATATCTCTCGAATTAATCCTAGTACTGAATTAATCCTAGAATGATGTGTGCTAAGTTTCGTGAAAGTCGGTCCAGATTTAGATATAGCTCCCATATATATTTTTGTCCGATTTAAGGTAAATGGGGGACCAAAGTCCCTAAATATCTCTCGATTTGCATGAAATTTGGAAAAACGTACTGAATTAAGCCTTGCATGATGTGTGCTATGTTTCGAGAAAATAGGTTCAGATTTTGATATACCTATATATCCTCCGATTTGCACCAAATTTGGCATAGCGTACTAAATTGAGATTAGAATGATGTGTGGTAAGTTTCGGAAAAATCGGTTCATATTCTGATATAGCTCCCATATATATTTTCGTCCGATTTAATGTAAATGGTATATCAAAATCCCTATATGTCTTTCGATTTGCACGAAATTTGGCACAACGTACTGAATTAAGCCTAGAATGATGTGTGTAAAGTTTCCTTAACATCGGTTTTGATTTAGATATAGCTCCCATATATATTTTCCTCCGATTTAATGTAAATGGTGCACCAAAGTCAATATATATATTTCGATTTGCACGAAATTTGGCATAGCGTAATGAATTGAGTCTAGAATGATGCGTGGCATGTTTCGGGAAAATCGGTTCAGATTTTCCATATATATATATATTCAGATTTCCCATATATATATTTTTGTCCGATTTTAGGTAAAAGTGCGCCAAAGACCCTATATATTCTTCGATTTACACGAAATTTGGCATAGCGTTCTGAATTGAGTCTAGAATGATGGGTGCTCGTGAAAATCGAAATGATGTGATCTAAGTTTCTTGAAAATCGGTTCAGAGTTAGATATAACCCTATATATTTCGTCCGATTTAATGTAAATGGTGCACCAAAGACCTTATATATCGTGAAGATCCGTTCAGATTTAGATTTACCTTCACTTGCATACGAAGCCTCTAATAGTTCCTGATAGAAATTACTTGTGGTTTCTTCTTTCGCTCTAGCCGATGTTGTCGTTGATGATGATGATGAGGCAGCCGAGGTAGACAATGCAGTGACAGAGGCAGTGCTCTTTTCTTTGTCCGGAGAATGAGATTGTTTAGAGGTGCAGGGTTTTTGTTGTTCATAGTCGGGTGTCATCGATCTGTTGCATGTATCATATTTGGGACTTTTATGAGGTAGAGAGGGATTATTACAACTATCCGCATTTGTCTGTTGATCTCGTCTACGTTTCTTGCCCTGTTTTGTGTTTGACAATTTTGATTTGCATTTTTTACTCCTAGACTTCGTTGAAGAGGGCGAACAATTACCACCACCTCCTGTTGAACTAGTACTACTTATATCTGTATCATCACTATCATAACCCATTTCCTCCGTCTTCTTTGTGGCCATCAAATGTTTGGGTGAAGAACCACAGGAGGTGGCAAATTTATGCTCCAAATTTTGATTTGTGTTCTCTGCAATTTGTGGCTGTGCCAACGACGACGAGGATGAGGAACATGCTGTGACTGTACTATTATTACCCATACCACGTTGGCTATTGGCATACTTTGATGGTGAAGCCTCACAATCGGATGCTGCCTGCCCTGATGTCACTGTGGCCGATGTTGAGGCTGTATTTGCTGTTTGATTTCTGGTTTTCTGTAAATTCTCACGACACCACTGCAGATAAGATTCTCGTGCTATTTGTTCCTCGATGGCTTCATTGGTTGCTTCCCAATCTGTGGTCTTAAGTTTATCCTCAAACATTGTCTGTTCAATTTCCAATTGTTCGCTAAGGCGTACAGCTTCTTTTGTTTGTAGTTCGGGTTTATAACCAGCTAAACCTAGACCTACACCCACTGTAGCATTATATGGATCCAAAATGGCATTATAATGTGAGCCTCGTTGATAAGATAAACGTAATGGGGCATAGCCATTATTCAGTTGTTCCGAATTGAAAATATTTATGGGAGCTAAAAACAAGAGAGAGGATTTATTAAAGATTCTGGTAGAGGAATTTGGGGAGATACTTACTTGGCTTATAGCAATAGACCTCAACAGGACGACTATAAATTTCCGACATGGCCTGAATTTCAATGTGATTGCCATGGGACTCCTTACGTCGTTTGCGTTTTATATAGTTGTTTATGTCCTCGGTGACAAAATGGCTGAAGTATTCACGATTTTTGTACTAGAAAGAAGCAGAGAGAAATTAAAAATTTTTTCCTATCGAAAAAGTCTTCTTCAGGTCCTAAGCATATTTTTTTTATAGAAAAAATATCCTCAGGGTACTGACGGATTTTTTATAGAAAAAGTCACCCTCAGGATACTGACGGATTTTTTTCTATAGAAAAAGTCATCCTCAGGGTCATGACGGATTTTTTTTTCTATAGAAAAAGTGACCCTCACTTTTTCTACTGATACTGGATATTGACGGATTTTTTTCTATAGAAAAAGTGACTCTCACGGTCCTGACGGATTTTTTTTTTTTCTATAGAAAAAGTGACCCTCAGGGTCGTGACGGATTTTTTTTTATAGAAAAAGTGACCCTCATGGTCCTGACGGATTTTTTTCTATAGAAAAAAGTATTCCTCAGGGGGTCCTGAGCAATTTTTTTCTATAGAAAAAAATGCATCAGTGGTACTGACGAATTTTTTTTCTATAGAAAAAAATTTCCTCAGTGGTCTTGAGCAATTTTTTTCTATATAGAAAAGCCTTCCTCAGGGATCCTGAGCAAATTTTTTTTTAATATTTTTCTGTGTAACACTCACAATATAATCCATTGTATGCTGCCGTATGACATCATGCATCTCTTCATCACCATAGATCTGCAAAGATATGGCCCGAAACAGGCAGGCACCATCCTCTTCGACCTGTTTCAAAATATAACCACGATCAGCCATACATTTGGCAAATTGTTCATCTTTACGCTGCCATTCATCGGCCGTTGTCTTCGCCTCGGCTGGCTGTAAGTGCTCATCGCCTGAATTATAACCCGAAAAGGTATCTTCAATAGCTTTCAAGAGGCCACTGGCAGCCTGGGCCACAGTTGATGCTTGAGAACCCGATGTATGATGTTCTGGAGAATTATTACCCCCCACGGGAGATGCATGAGAAATTGCATTATTGGCCGTGGATGAATTGACACCCGTTATCGAAGAGGAACTTGTACCAGCAATACCTGCCACACCACTGACACCCACACCGCCAACCGAACCTCCACTGACACCAGCACCATGAGGACTATTACACTTGGGCACCAAATTGTGTTTATCCGACACCCTTTCACGTTTGTGATGATGATGTTCGGCCAAGTGATCACGTCGCTTATTGCGATTCGTTTTGTGGGGACTACGACGATGCCGAGTTAGATCATCATAGACATCTACTCTACGCTGGGGGCTCTGTAATGGGGGAAAAGGGAGAGGGGGAAACAAAAAACAAAAATATTAGAAATTTTGTTCTTCACCGATAAGTACCGACCTGTCCATGGTTATCTATTACCACATTACGATGAGAATGAACATTGGACCCGCGATTCGATGATGAGGCTGCATCTCCCACATTGGACACGGTGTGGGTGTCCTTTTTGTCACCATCGGCTCCACCAGCGGACGCAGTATTACCCGTACGTTTTTGGGGTGCAGCAACTACAGGTTTTATGGTCATATTTCCTATCAGCTGTTAGTTCGTTCCACTTCCTTGTTTCGTTGTTTCTGTGGTTGATGATGAGGAGCTATCTTCTGTGTATCTATGCTGTTCGCTGTGGCTCTCCCTCTCTGCCAACAATGACGCAGATCTGAGTCGTAGATGCAATCGTTGTTTCTTTCTTACCACTAGAGAGTAGTACGACGGCCACCACCACCACTCGTCGTCGCTGTCGTTGAACTAGTTGTTGGTTGTGTGGTGGAAGATGGACGGACGGACGATGTCGTCTTCCTCTTCTCTGTTTTTTTTTCTATCTTTTCAGTGGTTGCTTTCCGTGGTGAATCAATGGCTAGTTCACAATGTCGTTGTTCTTGTGTTTCTATTGTTGTTGTCGTTAGTCTTGTTGTTGTCTACGAATTTTTCCTTTCTTTGTCTGTTTGGCTTTTTCCACAGTTTTCTTCTTCTTCTCTGTAATATTGCCAACAAATTGGAGACAATTTTCCTTAGCAAATAGGCCTCTGGCAAATTTTCAATATTTCTCCCTTGGCCAGCAATATTTTTCCAATATTTTCAGTAAATTTGGAACCAAAATTTGTTGTCGATAATTTTTTTCTTCTTATTTTTCTTTGCTTTTTTGTTGGACACAATGACTGGGAATGATTACGCCGTCAGAGTATTTTTCATGGAATACCCAACTGATTCAGATACCATGGTTCATGATTTGTTTTGATTACTGGTTATCGATTATTGAGTATAAGGTACCTTTATTTTAAGGAAATGGTTATAAAAGACAATTGCCAATGAAAAAGGAACACAAAATAAAATGGGCGTTGTAAATATTTACGAATTAGCAGGGAGAAGTAGAATAAGGCGATGAACCATGGAACAATGAACCAATGAACAGCTGTTACCACATTAGGGATAACTAGATCGACTTTTGACTAAACTATATAATCGATTATATTAAAATCGAAATATGAAATGACTGTTAAAATTAGGAAAACTAATTGCAATTTAAAAGAAAATTTTCAACTTTACATAAGGCGTTGGTTTTGTAAAAATATTTTTTTTTTCAATTTTCCTTAGGCGGGGGATTTTTTTATAAAAATCTTCGCCTTCTGTAAGGCCTTACAAAATATTTTTAAAAAATCCACGCTTTCTGTAACGCCTAAAAATGTTCCTTGAGAGGATATATACGGCGTGTTTGACCGGATCTTTGGAACGAGGCAAAAGTTACTTACATTCCCAAAGCGGGAAACACAAGCCACTCTGCACCAAAGGACTATAGACCATCATCAATCATCATTTCTCCTCAAGACTCTCGAAAGACTGATCGACCTGGAAATTACGAGTCGTATAGACACCACCTCTCTTAGCAACTTACAACACGCATACATAAAAGGCAAGTCTGTAGAATCTGCTCTACACGAGGTGGTAGGTTACATTGAGTGGAATATGGAAAATTCAAATTTTACGTTGGCCGCCTTCCTAGATATAGAGGGAGCCTTTAACAACGTTAAACTTGAATCCATAAACCATTCACTTAAAGAAGTTGGCATTCCTGATACCCTTACGTATTGGATAGATAAAATGCTAAACAGCTGAATGAAAAATTCAAGTGTGGGGGATACAAAAATCAGGACGTGGTGATATTGATTTCCGGAAAATTTCCGTCAACAATCTCGGAGCTTATGCAAAGAGCCTTACTGACGCGTTGGGCCAGGGCGAACGGGCTTGGTGTAAATCCAACAATGTTCACTAGGAAATGTAATCACGGCGTTTTTTGCTGATTGCACTCTATGCAAAAACTCCATTGAGAAAAGCTGGGGGTTAAAACCATCGACTATACACTGGTTGTATAAGGCCCATCCTATCATATGGCTCTCTTGTGTGGTGGAACTGTCTGCGCCACAAGTCGACATCCAGTAAATTAGATAAGGTACAAAAAGCCGCCTCGATTTTAGTCACAGGAGCCATGAGGAGTACGCCACAAGCAGCTCTGAACGCAATGCTGAATTTTAAGCCTCTGAGTCTCAGAATTAAGTGTTAGGCCGCTCGTAGCGCCCTAAGGCTGCATGAACAAAACCTTTGGCAAAGTTGTACCTTTGGGCATGTAGTAGAAACGACTGGAACCGAAGCAACGGTCTGGCCTTCTATACAGACGGATCTGAGATGGAAGAAGGTACAGAGACGGGCGTCTACTGTGAAAGGCTAGGCCTTGAGTTAACCTACAAGCTGGATTGCAACTGTAGTGTTTTCCAAGCTGAAATCTTCGCGGTTTGGAATGCAGTGGAATTGACAAAAAGTCTGGGTGCAGAGGTAGTTGAAGAGACTCTTAAAGCCATCAAATCTTGTTATATCTAATCCGAGGCCGCCATCAAGTGTAAAACAGCTTTGGAATAATTTATTTACATCTATCGGCTGTGTTGGGTACCAGAACATCTTGGGTAATGAAAGAGCAGACGAACTAGCTAGACGAGGATCTTAATCCACAGATCTAGCAATTTATGACTCAATCAAACCACCCATATGTCATCTTTACCGGAATTTTGAGGCGTTCTTCGATGAAAAAGCCCATGAACTTTGGCACAACGAATATAGGTGTAACGCATGATGCAATAATAAGGTGATGTATCAAAACAAAAACCTTTGTTTTTGTCACGATTATTTGTCAAATTTTTCCATATAATATTTCAAATGGTTGGCAACACTGCACATCGAATTCAAGTAGAAATTACCCACTTTGACAGTTAATCAAGACATCAGCTGCGCTAAATGGACTACCTATTTATTGTGCCATGGTTTAACGTTTCAAGATCCTGGCTTACAGGCGGCACAGACTAGTAGGTGGTCATTTTCCACCGAATCAAAACTTTTTCTCAACAACTGAACCTGCTCTAATCTACAGCATAATTCGAAACCTAACGTTGTTGGGGAAGTGCAACATTGACACGTAATATATCTTCTGTCTAATCGCTATAGCCATCGACATTATTCCAAACTTAACTTCTTATATCTTTCTGTAAGCTTCTCATCTCTCTTTATTTCTCCAATCTTCTCTCCCCTATAGATCTCTTCTTATCTCTTTTCTTCTCGTGGATGATCACAACGGACCTGACGGTCTCAGAGTGCTGTAGCCACATAAGTGACAGCACATTCCCAAAACTAACCTAAGGCCTTAAAATTTTTGGAAAATGGCTGCCTTCTGTAAGGTCTTAAAACATATTTTCGAAAAGTCCTCGCCTTCTGTCAGGCTTAAAAAATATTTAAATGTATATATATATATATATAAAACGTCTTTCCAGAACCTACAAGAATGTACAATTTTTTACTCCGATTATAGTTTTTTCTTTATGATATCGAAGCAAATAGCAAAAATTAGTAGACTCTTGCAGTAGGGGAACAGACCAAAATTATCTGTTGGCTCCATCCAAATTTTGTCATTCCCTTAATAGTATTCTATGCTTTTCTCACAGTGTAAATGTGGCAACGACATTTCATTTAACAGCTGTTATCGAAATTACCGATAAGTCATTTCTCGATTACCTGTTTCCCTTTAGTCTGCAGTTGTCGATCTACATAGCCCTTAGCAGAAAGACGAAAGAGAGTTTGCTTTTTCGTTTTAATTTCATTTCTTGTGGTAAATATTGCCAATTTTTTAATAAATTTCCAATAATTAATAAAATATAACAACGAAATCAACAACTTCGCCTAAAATATAATTAATGTTTGTGTAAACTGTGAAGATTTGTGTGAAAACGTCATTTTTGATCGAAGAGAGTCACATATGTAAAATGTCAGTCTGTCCGCCCCGGTTAAATTGATTCGCTGCCCAATGTAAACAATAAACAAATGTGGGGATGTGTAATGCGGTAGCTGCCGCAGCAGCATTCAATGGCTGACTAGCTGGCATTGGCATTGACTATGTGCTTGGCAATGGAAAATTACCCTACAATTGGGTGAAGATTGTGAAACTGGTTTTCCATTACATATATTTGGGTGCAATGTCAATTGAAATGGTATTGATTGATTGTTGTTGTTTTTAATTTATGTATATTGAATGTTGTTAATTAATTACACATTACAGATTTGCATATGATGGTTAAGGAGATGTAGTGTGGATAGTTGGAAGCAAAACACTGTGGGAAGACAAATTTGAGCTTAAGTATATTTTAAGGCCCATAAGTAGTCCTAGGGGTCCTGATTACAACGATATCGTTTTTTTATCTTGTGGGACTTCACATTTCGGCTTAACTATAGTTTAGTAAAAACGATCAGATTTTTCTGAAAAATTTTCCAGAGGTAGGTATTTATACCCTTCACCACTCTGTGGTACAGGGTATTATGTCTTTGTGCATATGTTTGTAACAGGAAAAAGGAATCGAGATAGACCCATGGTTCCTTTTGAGAATATGCATAGAATCACTTTCTGAGTCGATTTATGCATGTCCGTCCGTCCGTCTGTAGATGTTAAATTGTAAACAAAGTGCAGGTCGCATTTATGATCCGATTTGGATGAAATTTGGCACAAGTCACTTATTCGGCCCAAGGACGAACCCTATTGAAATTGGAAAAAATCGGTTCAGATTTAGATATAGCTCCCATATATATATTTAACCGATTTAATGTAAACGGTCCCTATATATCTTTCGATTTGCACGAAATTTGGTACAGCCTAATCATTTAGGTCTAGAATGATGTCTGCCAATTTTCATGAAAATCGGTCCAGATTTAGATATAGCTCCCATATATAGTTTCGTCCGATTTCATGTAAATGGTGCACCAAAGTCTCTATATATCCTTCGATTTGCACTAAATTAGGTATAACGTACTTAATTTGAGCCTAGAATGATGTCTGCCAAGTTTCGTAAAAATCGGTCCAGATTTAGATATAGCTCCCATATATAGTTTCGTCCGATTTTATGTAAATGGTGCACCAAAGTCCCTATATATCGTTCAATTTGCACGAAATTTGGCACAGCGTAATGAATTAAGCCTAGAATGATGTCTGCCAAGTTTCCTGAAAATCGGTCCAGATTTAGATATAGCTCCCATATATATTTTCGTCCGATTTTATGTAAATGGTGCACCAAAGTCCCTATATATCTTTCGATTTGCAAGAAATTTGGCAAAACGTACTTAATTGAGCTTAGAGTGATGTCTGCCAAGTTTCGTGAAAATCGGTCCAGATTTAGATATAGCTCCCATATATAGTTTCGTCCGATTTTATGTAAGTGATGCACCAAAGTCCCTATATATATTTCGATTTGCACGAAATTTGGCATAACGTGCTTAATAGAGCCTAGAGTGCTTTATGCCAAGTTTCCTGGAATGATGTGTGCTGAGTTTCGTGAAAATCGGTTCAGATTAAGATATATATATATATATATTTCCGTCAGATTTAATGTAAATAATGTACCAAAGTTCTAATATTGCATAGATCCATTGATTTTAAGTAATTGACACACCAAGGAACCAATATATGATTGAATGAACAAAACGTACTGAAATTAGTATAACCCAACCTGTGAAAAGTTTCGTTGAAATCGGTTCAAATTTGGATATAGATTCCACATATATTTTCATCTAAGGTAATTGGTGCTTTTAAGACCCTATATATCTTTGCACGAAATTTAGCATAGCGTGCTGAATTGCGTCTATAATAATGTGTGCCAAGTTTCATGAAAATCGGTTCAGATGTATATAAAGCTCCCATATATATATATATATATATATATATAGTCGCCCGATTTTAGGTAAATGCACCAAAGTCTTTGAAAATCATTCCATTTGCACGAAATTTGTCATAGCGTACTGAATTAAGTTTAGAATGACGTGAGCTAAATTTCGTGAAAATCGGTTCAGATTTAAATGTAGCTCCCATATATATTTTCGTCCGGTTTTATGTAATTGGTGCATCGATAGGATACATCTTAGGATACATCTGTTGAATATACCCAAAGTGATGAAGGGTATCATATAGTCGGCCCAGTCCGACTTTACTACTTTCCTTACTGGTTTCTTGTGAAAATCCGCATTTATGCAGATGTGTGCCTTCAAATCCCGCTGGCACCATGTACCATTTGGAGCGTTTGAAGTCCCGATTGAAAAAATGTCATTGCTTTGTCGGATAACTCTCTACTCTCCTATATACCTATATGGAGATTATTCACGTATCCAATGTTGGCATCAATCCATAAGATACAACTACCCTTATTTAAAGGAGATTCTGTCGCGTTGCGTAGCATTTGTCCGTAGTACATAGTCAGATGACCCTCTCAGTATATTAAATCGTTTGTGTCTATATCTACATAACTATTATCCTTTGACGTTATCTAGCTATTTCCTAGTATACCTATAAATTTAGCATTGAGGAGAACAATCACCGAAAAATGGGACATAATTAAGGAATACACAAAAATACCATAGGAAGTATTGACTCTTTGTATGAAAGACTCAAAATATTTCATATATGATGATAAGGTGTACGAACAGCGAAAAGGACTTCCAATGGGCTTTCCAGCATAACCGATTATTGCAGATATAGTAATGGAGGAGTTATTGGACGCTTCAATGGAGAAATTGCCAAATAAACCAAAATAAGTTACAAAATATGTAGAGGATATACTTTGCATAGTGAAAAGAACATGTGCAATTTACGCAGGAATTGGAGGAAAAGCCAAAAATTACCATATCTTGACGACATAATAATTCGACAAGTCCAAAAACTAACAATAGATTGGTACCAAAAGCACACCGCATCTGAACGATTAATTCACTTTTACGCTAAGCATCATAGACGAATAAAAATAAATACGGTCACAAATTTCATCAACAGAGTACTTAATATAAGCGGCGAACAATTCCACCTAAAGAACAAAGGAAGGATACGCAATATACTGACGCAATTTCCCACAGAGAACTATTGACGAACTACTAAAAACATCCAAGCACAAGAACAAGAAAAGAAGAGGGAAAATCATACAAAACATTGACTTATATACCTGGACTGCCTGAGAGATTGCGTAATTTGAATATTTATGACAAGAATAATTATAAATTACCCTTAAAACCTAAGAATACCGTCAAACAAAATCAGAAAGGAAGACAAGTGCAATGTAGTATATAAGATAAAAGGTAATGGGGACAAATCCAACGTATGCCAAAAGGTATATGTTGGTACAACAAAAACTAAACTTAAGACGAGACTTTCTGAACATAAGTCAGATCAAAACTCAGACAAACCTTTAGAGCAAAAAAGAGCGCTTGCGGCACATTGCACAAAAACTGGACATACGCCGAATTTTAAAGACGTAGACATATTGACACAGAAAATAATTATAAACGACGGTTCACCCTAGAAATGTTAAACATAATAATTGTACCTAACAATAAGAGACTTCATTCTCATTGATAAAAATCGGTTCCTTTTCGTAAAATTTGTGTAATATAATTACGTTTATATCTCTTTAAATACTTGTATGTTTTTGTAGTATTTCCCTGAAGATGAATTATAAATAATATTGAAGATGCTGTTAGCTAATTTTTAACAATACAAAAAATTAGGTCATCGTATTCATTATTTCAAACATGTACTTCGATCATCAACAAAGAACCTGTTTTAGCAAGTCAATTTTTTATTTTATTAATTAATTTTTTATTTTTTAATTATTTTTTTTTTATTCGTATCTTCAATTCCTATTTTTTCGCATTTTTTTTGCAATTGATATTTGTTTTTGTCAACAACCATTATCTGCTAATCAAAGGCGAATAATCCGCTCGAAGCTGGTTTATATATATATACTAGACAAAATACATATTGCCGTGATTTACGTTTTTAGCTTAGCAGAGGAGGTTATCACCAAGTGTCATAGTCGTCTGGGTACAACATACCTGAGTGCAACTATTTTTAACGTATGCATGATTTTTAATAACCAATTAAAATCCAGACAAAATTTATGAGACATAATTACTGGTTCTCGTGAAACATAAATGCAAATAAATGTCTGGTATTTTATGGCAATGAACTTCGAAGCTAGACATTTGAAATTAGCAACAGACAATGAAGGTTTAAAAAAATAAAACGTGTTTGGATAAACCTGCAACGAATCGTATTTAGAGAAAGTAAAGGCTTAATTAAAAAAATGCATATTCGAAAATGTACTTAACCCGGCTTTCTTATTCGAAATTGTATACAGCCAAGCTGAATTGAAATTTTCTTATTGGGAATTTTATTCAGTCATTCTGAATTAAAAATTTCTTATAGGAAATTGTTAAAGCAAGGCTGAATAGAAATTTTCTTATTGGAAATCGCATACAGCAAGTCTGAATAGACAATTTTCTATTGAAAATTGTATACAGTCAAGCTGAATTGAAAATTTCTAATTGGAAATTCTATACAGTCAAGCTGAATTGAAAATTTCCTATTGGAAATAGTATTCAGCCAGGCTGAATTGAAAATTTCCTATTGGAAATTCTATTCAACCAGGCTGAATTGAAAATTTCCTATTGGAAATTCTATTCAGCCAGGCTGAATTGAAAATTTCCTATTGGAAATTCTATTCAGCCAGGCTGAATTGCAGCAAGGCTGAATTGAAAACTTCCTATTGTAAATTCTATTCAGCCAGTTCGAAATCAAATTTCTTATTGGAAATTGCGTTTAGCCTTACTGAATAAAAAATGTCCAAAAATTTCCTAGACTGAATGGAAAAATTCTTGTTGGAAATTGTATGCAGCTTGCCTGCATTGAAAATTTTCAAATTGGAAATTATTTTCAGATGGTCTAAATTGAAAATTTCCTGACCTTGGAAATTCCCGGTTTCCACATACACATATCGTGTATGTGGAAGCCAGGCTGAATTGAAAATTTCCTATTGGAAATTCTATTCAGCCAGGCTGAATTGAAAGTTTCCTATTGGAAATTCTATTCAGCCAGGCTGAATTGAAAATTTCCTATTGGAAATTCTATTCAGCAAGGCTGAATTGAAAACTTCCTATTGTAAATTCTATTCAGCCAGTTCGAAATCAAATTTCTTATTGGAAATTGCGTTTAGCCTTACTGAATAAAAAATGTCCAATTGGAAACCGTATTCTTCTAGACTGAATGGAAAAATGTCTTGTTGGAAATTGTATGCAGCTTGCCTGCATTGAAAATTTTCAAATTGGAAATTATTTTCAGATGGTCTAAATTGCAATTCTATTTTCAATAATTCCACTTTATTTGACCTTGACAAAATTACTATCACCACAGACATACTTCCCGGTTTCCACATACACATATCGTATGCCTTCTAACTAATCTCAATATTTTGTCTTATCTCTTAAAAATGTGCATGAAAACACATGCTACTGACATAGAATACCTTACGAACTGTGAGTAGAGTGTGCAGCAACAACAACAACAATAGCAATACAAACAAAACATTATCATTCATTAATCGATGCACATCGACGACGTCGAAGTCGACGCCAAACGACCACGATACACTAGAACTGATTACTGTGAATATCGTTAATACGACCCACCTATGGGTGCATGGGAACGACTAGCGGATCGTGTTATTATTTGAATCACTTAAGTCTTGGCTGGCCAACGAGGCGCATGCAAAATACTTAAAACAAGTTCGGAACGGATTATTATTAATTGTAACAATAAACAAAGGAGGCAACGAATCCATAAAAAACAAATAATTTATTCTGCGAAGTTTTTGGTTTCGTTGTGAAAAAAATATTCGAAAAAAATCTTTCAAAACGGGTCAATTTTTAAGCATTTTATTTAATTCGACAGCATTTAACAACGCCTCAAAACGGCTAATTACGGTATTAAGGAATTATCGCAACGCCAAAATTGCTCTACATTGGTTTCAATATCCGCCAACAAAGGAAAAATCGAATGCCATAAAATCCACCATGCCACACAATAATCAAAATGATGACGAGATTTTAATAGCACATCCATGCTATCGTGGCCGTAGCCATTCGTCCAATGCTGTGTGTCCTGCCTATTGTGATTGTGAATTTCCCAAATCGACAATTGTGTCGGGCTATAAGGGTCACGTTCCAGATTTGGTAAAATGCCGTTGTGGTGAAGATGATCCTGCCTATCATACCATCAAATGGAATTGGTATAAATGCCCCGAATCCGATATACATTTGGATGGACCGAATGTAACATTCCATCCCACATATTCACAAGGTACTGCCATGATACGTGGTGATCAGCCGCTGGCGGCGGGTATGATGCATTTTTGGGAAATGAGAATACTGACGGCGCTGTCCGGAACTGATGTGGTGAGTAGAAAAAATTAAATAAATTTTTTTTGGGAAATTATTCAGAATTTCCAATTGGAATTTTGTGTTTAGCCTTACTGAATCGAATTTCCAATAGTAATATTTTAATTGAGGCTGGCTGAATAGAATTTTTAATAGGAAATTTTTGATACGGCCTTGCTGAATAGAATTTCCAATAGGAAATTTTCGATTCAGCTTGACTGAATAGAATTTCCAATAGGAAATTTTCCATTCAGCCTGGCTGAATAGAATTTCCAATAAGAAATTTTCCATTCAGCCTGGCTGAATAGAATTTCCAATAGAAAATTTTCAATTCAGCCTGGCTGAATGGAAATTTTTCTCAAGTTGTTATGTGAGTGTGTTGATTAAATGTAAATAAAATGCAAATCTTAAATAACAACATTTATCTAAATCAGTTTTGACAACAAAAACACTTTACAATTTATTAGTAAACACTTAAGTATTCATATTGTTTATTTATTTGCCCCATTATTTTCCAAAGATAACAAAAACAACTTTATCTTGTTTACATAGGGTTTTTGTATTTGTTCGCTAGTTGTGAGAATTGCTCGGCTAGTAGCTAATATATATTGAAAACGTATATTTAGCTAAGCTGAATTAAAAAATTTCTATTGAAAAGTGTATTTAGTCAAGCTGATTTGAAAATTTTCTAATGGAAACTGTATTCAGCTGAGGGAAATTGAAAATTTCTTATTAGAAATTGTATTCAGCCAAGTTGAATTGAAAAATTCCTATTGGAAATTGTATTTAGCCAAGCTGAATTGCAAATTTCCTATTGGTTATTGTATTCAGCTATGCTGAATTGAAAATTTCCGTTTGGAAATTGTATTCAGCCAAGCTGAATAGCAAATTTCTTATGGGAAATTTTATTCAGCTTAGCTGAATTGAAAATTTCCTATTGGAAATCGTATTCAACTAAGCTGAATTGAAAATTTCCTATTGGAAATCGTATTCAACTAAGCTGAATTGAAAATTATCTATTGAAATTCGATTATAGATGGACGAAATGGAAAATTTCCTATTGGAAAGTATATTCAGCTAAGCTGAATTGAAGTTTCCTTTTCGATATTATATTTAGGGTAGGTTAAATTCAAAATTTCGTATTGGTAATTCTATTCAGCCCAGCTGAATTGAAAAATTCCTATTGGAAATGGTATTCATTGACTTCAAGGTACGTTTTATTATCATTTCAAGGTTGAGAAATAACCATTCAAACAATTCCAATTCCAAACAAAATCAATTGCAATTTATTTGCAATAAATATTATTGTTTTCAGCTTAATAAACAAGAATATAATAAAAATTTGTAATAAAAAATTCTATACCATATGGAATTCTTATCTCGTAGACAATACTTCAAAGATGATTTCATCTTGGTAGCAGCAGATGTATATTGAATGTCAACGATTTAGATGCAGGCACACTTAGTAACGTAGGCATATTTTTTTTGGAAAATTAAGGCGAAGACCTTCCTATTCTCAATTTCTCAGAAATTGTCTTGAAACTATAATAAAAATGTATTTAATTCGATTTTCTATTTGTAATCGAGCGTTACTATGCCCATTCAGCTTGTAGAATTGCCTGGAAGTGATAAGAAAAATCATTGGATCGTAGGAAATACATTGTTTCTTCTTACATGCTCTAGAAAATGAATATAAAATTGAAAAATATTGAAATGAATGAAATATAGGCCAATGGTCGTCATAAATTAATGTGGCCATACTTAATGGCTGGCTGACAACAGGTTTCAATTGGAAAATTTTATTTAACTGGGCTGAATAAGGGTTTTAACGGCGAAATAAGCAGTTTCCAATTGGAAATTTTCAATTCAGCCTGGCTGAATAGAATTTCGAATAGGAAATTTTCAATTTAGCATGGCTGAATAGAATTTCCAATAGGAAATTTTCAATTCAGCCCGGCTGAATTTCCAATAAGAAATTTTCTATGCAGTCTGGCATAATAGAATTTTCAATAGTTGGATTTCCAATAGGAAATTTTCAATTCAGCCTGGCTGAATAGAATTTCCAATTGGAAATTTTTATTTTTCCCAATAGGAAATTTTCAATTTAGCCTGGCTGAATAGAATTTCCAATTGGAAATTTTTATTTCGGTCTGGTTGAATAGAATTCCCAATAGGAAATTTTCAATTTAGCCTGGCTGAATAGAATTTCCAATAGGAAATTTTCGCTTCAGTCTGTCTGAATAGAATTTCCAATGGGAAATTTGTAATTTCGGCTGGTTGAATAGTATTTCCAATAGGAAATTTTCAATTCAGCCTGGCTGAATAGAATTTCCAATAGGAAGTTTTCAGTTTTCAGCCTGGCTGAATAGAATTTCCAATAGGAAATTTTCAATTCAGCCTTGTTGAATAGAATTTCCAATAGGAAAATTTCGATTTTTTATAAAAAATCTTTAATTTTGCCCAGCTGAATTGCAGTTTTGATAGCAAATCTATGGGATTTTTGCTGAATAAAATTTTAATTTGTTTAACAAACATAATAACAAAAAAATTTTTTCTCCTCCCACCCCCTCCTGTGATCTAACTGCATATCAACAAATCGGACACACTCATAAATAAAAGAAATGATTACTTTTTTTGTTTTTATAACTATTGCTGTTGTTCATGACTTTGGTACCTTCATAGGGGTACCCTTGACAATGACAACAACAACAACAAACTGTCAGCCACAATTTCCAGTCCAGTGTACTCGTATTACAAGTCAGGAACACGCAGCCAGCGAGTGATCACTTTAAGTGAATGCCGCTTTTGGTTTGTGTGTCGTAGCCGTGTAATCACGTTAATGCAGCTGATATTGGATAGGTGGAACCCCACGAAAATTCATGGAAGATGTAACTGGCTGTTCGGATATCATGTACATAGCCATGATTTTTTTTGCAATTATGTAAAATATTTTTTATGGCGCCCATAAAAAACTCTCTTAATTTTTTACGTTTTAAAAAAATTGTTTTAAAATAATTAATAAAACAACTATTTTAAGCGGGACGCTTCACCATTATCACAGCGAGCGGTTGAGTGATGTCATCCACAGAAACTATCCAACAATGGGCAGTGGTATTCGACGTTGGCGTTTTCCGTTTTGTTTTGATCTTGCATTCGTTTCCCAGGCGGCGCCAGACTGACTGAATTTCTGTGGCGCTTAATTAAATATTTGGCACAATTTGTTAAGAGCGATCAAAATCGGAATATAAATGACGCCGCATACGTCATCATGTGTCACGTTAAATGGCAGTGTGAACTATTCACAAAAATTCAATGAATTTAATTGGCATGATGCGATCGCACATAAATAAAATCTATTTTCTTCAATGAAAATTTTGCTGAATGGGAAAATTACAGCATTTAGTTTTATAAAACAAAAAGGAATTGGAATTTGGCTAAATACAATTGGAAATTCGCTAAATACAAAATTTCCTATTGGAAAATATGTTCTGCTAGGCTGAATTGGAAATTTCCTATTGGTAATTCTATGCAGCCGAAATAAAAAGAAAATTTCCTATTGGAAATTCTATTCAGCCAAGCTATGAAATAAATTCCCTATTGGAAATTGTATTCAGCCAGCCTTAATCGGTAATTTCCTATTGGAAATTATTTTCAGCCAGCCTTAATCGATAATTTCCTATTGGAAATTCTATTCATCAAGTGTGTTCAACTAGGCTCTATAGAAAATTTCCATTTGGAATTCTATTGCGCCGGTCCAAATATTGAATTTCTTATAAGAAATTTCCTATTGGAAATTCTATTCAGTCAAGCTAAATAATAAATTTACGATTGGAAATGCTATTCAGCCAGGCTAAATAGAAAATTTCCTATTAGAAATTCTATTCCGCCAGTCTGAATAAAAAATTTTCTATTTGGAAAATAAATTCAGCCAGACTAAATTGAAAATTTCCACATGGAAATTCTATTCAGTCAGCCAACATCGGATATTTCTTATTGGGAATTCTATTCAGCAGGCCTAAATCGGAAATTTCCTATTGGAAATTATATTTAGCCAGGCTAAATTGAAAATTTCCACTTAGAAATTCTATTCAGCCAGCACAAATCGGAAATTTCCTATTGGAAATTCTATTCAGCTAGTCTAAATCGGAAATTGTATATTAGAAAATATATTCGCCCAGTCTATGTAACAAATTTCTAATTATAAATTATTTTTAGAGAGGATGAATACAAAATTTCATATTGTAAATTAATAACTGTAACATTTCTTATTATAAACTATATTTAGCTGGACTAAATTACATAAATTCTTATTGGAAAAACTATTCAATAGCAAATTTACTATTAGAGGAAAAAAATTTCTAATATAAAATCTTCTGTTCAGCCTAGCTGAATTCAATTTCCAATTGGAAACTTTTTATTCAACCAGACTGAAAAAAAAATTTTTCAATTCGAAATTCTATTCCATTTCCATTTGAAACCTCATTTTTAAAGGTAATTTTTATTTTCCAACTTTCTTACCTAAGTTCTTCTCTCTCTTTTTCTTCCAGATGTTCGGTGTGGGTACGGATAAAGTCGACTTGACACAATTCAAATTCCATTTCGTTTCGGCCTTGGGCACAAATGCCCAATCGTGGGGTTTCTCTTACGAAGGGAAAGTTCATCACAATGGCCATCAACTGCCATATGGGCAAAAATTCTCTCAGGGTTGCATTGTGGGTGTTCTCCTAGATCGAACACGAGGCCAATTGGAATTCTTTTTGAATCGTCGTTCCCTAGGGGTGGCCTTCAATAACATACCTACCGATCCCAGTGTTAAATTATATCCCATGATATGTTCCACAGCAGCCAAATCATCGATACGTCTAATAAATGCCACATCCCAAGCGGAATGCTTACAGCTGAGAGCTTTTCGTGCGGTATCCAAACAACCCAAAGCCATGGAAGAACTAAGACAGTTACCGGGTCTAAAGACCATTATGAATGATTATTGGTTTTTGGCACCTCCGGTGCGTTATTCTCAGCAGAGTAAAGACTCGGAATTCGATATACTCGATGAGGCAGTGTTGTCGAAAAATCGCCGGGGACGTAAACAGAAGTATAAAGGTAAGGATTGGAGGTTAGGGTCGTTTTGTAAAAATTCTAACAAATACCCTCTGTTTTTTTCTTCCAGATGACGACATTGATGTCAATGATCTCTACAGCAATGCCCATAAAATTGCCTTGCGCCATCACCGCTCGGATAGTGATGATGAACCTGCCCTTAATGAGTATTTTGATGAATATTTCCATTATCTATTCTAAGCGAAGGGCGGGAAGCGAAGTGTTGTATTATTTTCAACATGTTTTACGTCTCCTGACATTGTATGGACCATTGAATTGTGTTCATTTATGTTTGTAAATTGAATAATTTTTGATTTTAGTCATTAAAAAAAAAATAAGTCATTGTTAAGATATTTCTTCCATTCACATAGCTAGTCTTAAGAAGTTCTAAGTTTAAATAAAAAATTAACAATCATATGAGATTTAGAAGATTTTTAAATGTTTACCCACCAGAAGGTTTGGACCGAAGGTTGTCATATTCGAGCTTGATTTAAGTTACGATGTGCAAAAAATTTTTAAAGAAAATTTCCTATAATTGCAGTAATAATAAAATTAGGTTATTTTCGGGGTTTTATGTTATAGGTACGGATTACTTATATATTATATTACTTATATACTTATATATATATATATATATATATATACTTATATTCGGTGACTTATAGTGAAATTTTATGGACAACATTTCTTCCATTGGTAGCATTCCCCTAAAATGTAAAATTTTGCTAGAAATCACATCCAATTGGAAAATATTAAAAAATAACACTAAAATAACCAAATTTGTTCATTGATGTTTCAGGGTCTTGTATAACAGCTACAACTTTCTTATGTTCAGTGACTTATAGTGAAACTTTATGGAGAATATTTTTTCCATTGGTACCATTCCCCTAAAATGTAGAATTTTGCAAGAAATCACCTCCAATTGGAAAATATTAAAAAATAACCTCAAAAAAACTCTATTTTCTATAACCCAATTTGTTTACTGTTGTTTCCGGGTTTTATATTATAGCTAGGTGTTTCTCATGTTCGGTGACTTATAGTGCAATTGTATGGAGAATATTTCTTTCATTGGTATCAAACCCCTAAAATGTATTTTATGACAAAAAAATCACCTTCAGTGGAAAAATACTAAAAACTAACTCCAAAAATAACCTATTTTCTATAACCCAATTTGTTTACTGATATTTCTGGGTTTAATATTATACCTAAGTGTTTCTATGTTCGGTGGTTTATAGTGAAATTTTATGGAGAATATTTCTTCCATTAGTACCATACCCATAAAATGTATTCTATAGCAAGAAACAACTCCATGTTAAAAATACTAAAAACAATCCCAAAATAACCTAATTTCTACAAACCCAATTACTTTACTGATATTTCCGGGTTTTATATTATAGCTAGGTGTTTCACATGTTCGGTGACTTATAGTTAAATTTTATGGAGAATATTTCTTCAATTGGTACCATAACCCTAAAATGTAATCTTTTGCAAGAAATCACCGCCTTTTGAAAATTACTAAAAACTAACCCCGAAAAATAACCAATTTTCTATAGCCCAATTTATTAGCTGATATTTCCCGGTTTTATATTATAGCTAGGTGTTTCTCATGTTCGGTGACTTATAATGAAATTTCATGGAGAATATTTTGTCTTTTAACAACATCCCACAAAAATCTAGAATTTTTGGAGAAATTAACAATTTTACTAAACATAACCACAAACATGTGACCATTTCTATATAACGAATTTATTTACTGATATTTCTAGGTCTAATATTACAGCTAGGGATTTCTTATGTTCGGCGATATGTAGTGGAATTTTCCGGAGAATATTTCTTCCATTGACACCAATCGTCTAAAATTAAGTTTTCCAGGACATTTGCCTCCAATTTGGAAGTAATAGCAAAATTGAAAACACTTCTTAATGGCTGCTGGTTGTTGGTAATGAAAACTATAGCATACTTTTAGGCGTCAAACAGAAACTGTAAGCAGTTTGATATTTAAATTGTAGGTAATTGTTTTTATGCACAAAATTAATGTAAAAAACATCTACAACATTAGCTGAATTGGCGTTTCCTTCAAGATTTTTAAAGTCCGCTTTCTGATTTGGCATTTTTATAGGACGTTTCAAATACAGGCGTAGCGGAATTGAGATTTCTGTGTAAAATTTTTATGTTGTCCCAGCTGAATTGTCTTTGGTGCTGGAAATTTTTACCGGATTATGAATTTTTATAGGAATTTTCAAATACAGCCCCAGCTGAATTGAATTTTCTGTGCGAATTTCTAAAGTTGGCCCAGCTGAATTGCTGTTTCTAGGGAAATTTGTAATACAGCCCCAGCTGAATTGAGGTTTCTGTGTTAATTTTGTATGTTGACCCTACTGAATAGCTATTTCTTTGTTAATTCACGCAGATTAATATTAGATTCCATGGTAAGCTTCTTGATTCAGCTTGGCTGAATTTCATTTTATAGGGGATTACATTAAATTAGCTCAGCTGAATTGAATATTCCAAAGGATGTCTTTAATTCAGCTTAGCTGAATTGAAGTTTTTGTATGGAATATGTTAATCCGCTTAGCTGAATTTGAGTTTTTCTATAAATTATCTAAATTCGGCTTAGCTAAATCGCTGTTTTTATGGAAAATTGTCAATTAAAGCTATTATTGTAGTTTCTACGAGAATTTTGTAATTCAGGTTAGCTGAATTGGATTTTTGGGGTATTCAGCTCAGCTGAATTGAATATTCCGAAGGAAATCATTAATTCAGCTTAGCTGAATTGAAGTTTTTCTACGAATTATTGTTATCAGCTTAGCGGAATTTGAGTTTTTGTACAAATTATCTTAATTCAGCTTAGCTGAATTGGAATTTTTATGGAAAATTTTAGTTTTTATAAGAATATTATAATTCAGCTTATTTAAAGTACATTTTTAATGGAGACCACATGAAATCGGCCAATTTTATTGTTTGCGGGGTTTTATCGGGTGTCATTATTATAAATTAAGAAAATATTTTAATTCAGCTTAGCTGAATTGCGGTATTTATGGAAAATTGTAAATTAAGTGAAGGATAATTGCTGTTTCTATGGGAATTTTGAAATTCAGCTTAGCTGAATTGCGGTTTTATGGAAATTTTGCAATTTTGAACTAGCCAATTTGTAGTTTCTTTAAGACTTTTGTAATTTAAAGTAGCAGAATAGTAGTTTCTATGAGAATTCTGTAATTCAGCTTAGCTGAATTGGGATTTTTATGGAAATTTGCAAATTTAAACTAGCCAAACTGTAGTTTCTATGAAAATGTTGTAATTCAGCTGAGCTGAATTGCGGGTTTTTATGGAAAATTAGGAATATAAACTTGCAGAGCTGTAGTTTCTATGGTAATTTATTAATTCAGGTTAGCTGAATTGCGTTTTTTATGGAAAATTATTAATTTAATGTAGAACAATTGTAGTTTCTGTGGAAATTTTGAAATTCAGCTCAGCTGAATTGCATTTTTTATAGAAATTTTCCAATAGACTAGCTGAATTGTAGTTTCCATCAGAATTTTGTAATTCAGCTCAGCTGAATTGCGTTTTTTATGGAAATTTGCTAATTTAGACTAGCCGATTTGTAGTTTCTATGAGAATTTTTTAATTCCGCTTAGCTGAATTGGGAGTTTTTATGGAAAATTGTCAATACAAACTTGCAAAGTTTTAGTTGCTGTGGTAATTTTGTAATTCAGCTTTGCTGAATTGTTTTTTTATGGAAAGTTTTTTAATTTAACATAGAAAAATTGTAGTTGCTATGGAAATTTTGTAAATCAGCTTAGCTGAATTGGGATTTTTTATGGAAATTTTTAATATAAAGTTGTCGAATTTGGCAATTTTTTAATCCAGCTTGTCTGAATTGAGTTTTCATAACCAATTTTCAATTTAGACCAATGAAAATGGGTTTGCTGGGTTTTAGAGGATGGCATTTGTCTATTTTAAGAGATGTGTATGAAGAGAATCGTCGGCATATATAGCTCTCTGAGTTCCATACAATGTGTCTCCACTTTTTTCTCCCTCTTTTTCTCTCAGAGCAGAGAATTGTGTTTTAAAACCTCAAACCTTCAATTCAATAGAAATAGAGAGATAGCGAAGAACGATGTGGAAGGAAAAATCAATGTAGGGATGTAGTTTGAGTTGTAGGTGGTTGTGGTATGAGTTGTAAAGCCAACCCCCATCCAGCCCGAAAGGAAACACAAAAAGGAAGATGAATGATGATGTTGATGGTGACAACAACAATAGAGAAAAATATTTTTGTGTGGAGGAAAAAGAGTTTAACGGATGACTGGCAAGGCATGGGTTGCGAGGAGGTTTGGGCCAAAAGGATGTTGAACTTTGACTGTTTGCGAAAAAGGGAAGAGTGTGAGAAGATGGTGCGGAATGTTACGTCGTAGTATGACGGTGCTATGCAAAGGTGCATTGGCCTGCATTCTAAGCATTGACTGACTGCAAGAGGCCATTTCATCGCAAAGAGTGAAAGGTAGAGAGTTGCAATTTTATGCAAAGTGGTTAATGGAATGGCTAGGAGAGGGAGGAGGAAGAGGAGAGGGAGGGGAAGGAGGGTAGAGTGGAGGATTTTGTGTTAGAAAGTTGACTCAATTTTGTGTCGAACAATACGCCATTCGGATGCCTTTGCAATAGCGTGGCCTTCAGAGGTGTTGCATTGTATAGAAATGCGGAACTGTGTTAACTTCGTCACTTGGGCCAAGGGTTCATAATGGTGGTTGTTGGGCCAAGGGTTCGTGGTGGTTGCTATGATCTCTCATCGTCCGTCTAATAGTGATGGTGGTGTTGTTGCATTCAAAGCAAATGTGGCGGAATGTGTCTCCAGTTGCATGCTGTTGCTGCTGACACTGATGATGATGATGAAGGTGTTGTGGGTGAGGATGTTGGTTGGCACTTGTAAGGCTCCTGCTGCTGCTGCGGCTGTCATTGAAAAGCCTGTGCAAGTGCAAGGACATGCACTTAACGTCATTGCGCCACGGCCATAAATGGCTGCACAAAAAACAAGGGAGGCCAACAGCTGCCTCCCACGTTCGATGCAGGCCATCGAAGCTGCACAGGCAGTGGCCCAGCTTTTTTGTTCAGCATCGTCGTGACCATCCACATCATTCGTGGTTATTTTTGCGCCAAAAAGGAGTAAGTTTTTCTACCTAGAATTGTGTGAAGAGTTCCTGCCATATAGATCTCAATGGGCAACAGTTGGATGGAGATGTGAGAAAAAATGTTCAGAACTTCTGTGGCCCATAAAAGGAGGAAGGCTGGTAGGAGGGCAGGCAGTCAGGATGGCTAAGTGTTGTGATGCGTTGGTGTTGTTTGTTTGTTTGGGTAGTCATCTGTGGCTTTTTTGGCGGATGGTTGTGTTGGCTGTTCGAGTTTTGGTGGCAAATTTTGCGAGGCGATTATTTGTCGTCGTTGTGTGGCGCCCAACGTTTATAGCATAAAAGTACTACTACCTCGTCTCCCTCGGCTTGCACAGCTGTTATGTTGGCCATTATGCACAATGTGGGTTTATGCATTTTTGCCTTGGCCTCAAACGTGAGCACTCACCACCAGCCCCAGCACCACCACCCTGAGTTATGCAGATGCTGAGTGTGGCGCCTTTTCTCGTTAGAGTGTATCCTTTTGAAAGAGGGTGCTGGGTGCTTGGTGCATGATGTTGCCTTTGCCTTTGGCCTTAACAGACACCAAAGTGGGAAGTTCAATTGTGAGTGACTGAGTATGTGTGTGTCGATGTGTGCGGAATACTTTACCTACTACTTGGCTACCTAGCTGAACTCCCTTTTGGGTTGTGTGTGTCTGTGTTCTGGGGTGCAAAACTTCACATCGTTAAGGTCGTCGCATCATCATCATCAGCGTCGTAGCCGGCGTCGTTGGTTATTCCAGTTTTCGTTGGCATTGTTGTTGTTGCTTTGGCTGCTTATTATTGTTGTGTGTGGCACAATAACATTGACATCGAACTAGGTCGAGGACGTATTTAATTTTTAGCCACCGTTACGACGTTTCGTCGTCAACGATGTTGCCATTATTGTTGGTTGGTTGTTTGGATGGATGGCTGGCTGGTCGTATAGATGGATAGCTGGATAGCTGGATGTGCGGATGTTTGAGGGTATTTCGTGTACCCTTCTTTTCATGTGAATGACGTTGTGCATAGAGAGGCACAGTTTCTTGTTGCATTCTCAGGATTCATTCATTCATTTATTTGTGCCAGCATCCATTGGGGGTGTTGCATGCGTGGTCAGGATTATGTGAAGAGGCCTGCATTTGAAGTAACTTTAAAAAGGAAATTAAGGAAATATTTTAATTCAGCTTAGCTGAATTGCGGATTTTTATTGAAAATTGTAAATTTAAAGCAGCAGAATGGAAGTTTCTTAAAAAAATTGTAATTCAGCTTAGCTCAATTGCATTTTTTATGGAAACTTGTCACTTTAAAGTAGCAAAATTGTAGTTTCTATGGAAATTTTGTAATTCAGCTGAGCTGAATTGCATTTCATATCGAAAATTTGCAAATGTAGACCAGCCGAATTGTAGTTTCTATGAGAATTTTGTAATTCAGCTGAGCTGAATTGTGTTTTTATGGAAATTTTGCAAATTTAGACTAGCTGAATTGTAGTTTCTATGGGAATTTTGAATTAGATTTTTAGGGTACATTTTTTTATTGAGATCAACAAAAATAGACTGTTTGTATAAATTGAGAATATATTTAAATTCAGCTTAGCTGAATTGCGTCTTTTTATGAAAAATTGTAAATTAAAAGTAGAAGAATTGTAGTTTCTATCAGAATTTTGTAATTCAGCTTGGCTGAATTAGATCTTTAGGGTACATTTTTAATGGAGACCAAATAAAATTGGTAATTTGCTGGGTTTTGTGGGATGGCATTTGTATAAATTGAGAAAATACTTTTATTCAGCTTAGCTGAATTGCGGTATCTATGGAAAATTGTTTATAAAAAGTAAAAGAATTATAGGATCTAAGAGAATTTTGTAATTCAGCTTAGCTGAATTGGGATTTTTATGGACATTTTTTCCTTTTAAACTAAATTTTAGTGATTTTTTCTACATCAGCTTAGCTGAATTGAAGTTACATACGAAAAATTGTTATTCAGCTTAGCTGAATTGGTGTTTCATTGGAAAAAATTGAAGTCCGCTTAGCTGAATTGCATTTTTATAGGCATTTTGAATTTTTATTGGCATTTTTATAACTCATTTATATTTCCTACTAGGTGCGTCTTCCCAGGTGGCGGATGAGAAGGGAGTTTTTACGATGTGCAGGTTGAATCTGAACTAGGTCAAATTAGGCCGGATCAGTTATCTGCACTTCGTGGAAACCTTGGGGATCTTCAGATCCCCCGTGGACCAAAATGGATCGGGGTAGTTCCCCTTAATTAATTAACTAAGATGGTTAAAAAGAGAAAGAAGAAATAAAGTTATGGTGCAGGGAGACCATAATCCAGTACCGGAGGCAATCATTGGTGAGACCACAAGCCACGTGCCGTCGATTGTGATCCGGCTGCCTTGGCAACTGCACCTGTACCTGCTACAAGCGCATCATGTCTATCCAAAAAAAAAAAAGAGTAGCTAGTCAAGACTGATACTGTAGTTCTGGGAGGGGACGAACTACATGCACCCTTAGTGCTGGGAACTCTTCGATCAACTGGACAGGTTTGTACCGGAAGAGCAATGTGAGGATAAACTTTCGGAGGAACTGCTACTAAATCCTACCCTGACTGATGATGAGCTGGACACCACGGTGATTCCGGCTAAGTGTACACTGGAGGATTGCTGTCATATTAACCTGTAAACCCTGTTGACCAATCGAAGACAAGTCTGATTCAAACAGGTCCTGTGTCGGCACATGCCCACAATAAGCTTCAAGGCAGACCGCGACTGAAGAGATGTCCGACGATGGGAAATCTATTGAGACTCCAGCAACGGACAACGATTCAAAGATCGGAACGAGAAACATGCTATGTGAAGCACAATATACGTGCCGTATCGTATTTTCGTAAATTCGTAAGGCGTGACGCGAATTTGTTTTCGGAGAGGGAGTTTCATTTCATCAAGGACAAGATAAAATGCGCAAGGAAATTCGAAAGAACTTATCCGAAGGCTCTTCAAGTAGTAGAGTCGGCGAAGAGCATTGTCTTTGACATATATGTGAAACTGTCTTCCGATCTGAAGCCAAACCCAAGTCAAAAGGCAATGGAAAAGGCTGTTTAGCACACCCCGACACAAACCATCATCCATAAGGGTGATCGACGTATGGAGGGATCTGTCTCAAAGCCCGATTCTACGCCAGTTGAAAAAGGTGAAGCGGTTGATGCTAAGGCTTTGAATAGCCCCCCCCCCACAAGTCTGTCAAGGAAACATCATCTTCTGGACGAGCGAATACTGCCCCGCAGAACAAATCTGTGAAGCGCATTCTCTCATCAAATCAACGAACTGCGGAAAAGAAACCTAGTACAGAGAAGCCATACGACAGACCGATCACGGTGGCAGCGGACGAAAACCTTTAAGTCGCATTCATCGACAAATCTGATCGTTATTGTTGGATTAGCCATAGTCACTGGTTGCTCTTTGAAGTAAGCCTTCGGTCGGCTATCGTCTTTGGATCGGACCCCTTCGATCCCCTTCGTCAGTTTGGAAGCTTGAATAGAAAATCGAGAGATTCCCTCGTGCAAACTGTTGACGGTTTTGTCGCACTCTGGGAAGGAACCAACCTTGCTGCGGTCTTCTTATCTGAGATTCCATCCACACGGATTCTCTCAGCCTGGGTTCCCCCACCTTCGGGGGACAAGGAACTCCTGCTAAAAATGTTGACGCTGCCAGTTTTACTCCTTGTAAAGAGGATGGAGGGTGGTAGCAAGAGTGGCAGTTGACCCACTTGGGGAGGCTTATCAAGAGATTTCCTTGTGCGAACTGTTGGCGGTTTTGGTGCACTCTGGGAAAAAACCAACTTTGCTGCGGTCTCCTTATCTGAGATTCCATCCAGACGGATTCTCTCAGCCTGGGTTCCCTTCAGTGGACAAGGAACTCCTGCTGAAAATGTTGACCTGCAGAATACCAGCCTCTTTACCTTGAGTTGGACTGTTGTCAGTCTTACTCCTTGTGAAGAGGATGGAGGGATGGTAGCAAGAGTGGCAGTTGAACCACCTGGGGAGGCTTATCTCAGGAAGCGCAAGGGAAAATGGAACTTTATTTCAGGATGTGTTCGGTTTCGACTGAGCACATCCCATGAAACTCAATAAGAGTAGGGAAGCGGCAAAGGCTGCGCATCTTGCAGATTAATTTGAATCACTGCAAAGCCGCCGCCGCCGAACTATTCTTGTCCGTCACGAACTCTGAAGTGCACATCGCCTTGGTTCAGGAGCCATAAATTTATAAAAACATGGTTTCTGGATTAAGAAATGCCAACATCGACATTGTCGCCGTGTCGGAGGTGGTCAAGGTGGGGACCTGTATAGGGGACCTGTGCACGGTTAGGCAAAAGGAAACGATATAGATCCATGGTTCCTTTTGTGAATACGCATAGAATCACTTTCTGAGTGGATTTATGCGTGCCGTCTGTCTGTGTCTACACGATAAATTGCAAACAAATGTGACCAGTACGCATTTATAATACGATTTAGACGAAATTTGCCCCATGGAAGAATCATATTGAAATTGAAGAAAATCGGTTCAGATTTAGATATAGCTCCCATATATATTATCGTGCGATTTTATTTAAATTGTGAACGAAAGCCCTTATATAAATTTCGAATTACACGAAATTTGGCATAGTGTATTGAATTGAGTCTAGAATGA
The DNA here is from genome assembly GCF_032173495.1 of Musca vetustissima. NCBI lineage: Eukaryota > Metazoa > Arthropoda > Insecta > Diptera > Muscidae > Musca > Musca vetustissima. The sequence continues at coordinate 214,890 of NW_026880278.1, forward strand.
TGCTTGTTAAGTTTCGTAAAAATCGGTTCAGATTTCGATATAGCTCTCACATATATTTTCGCCCGATTTTTAATAAATTGTGCACCAAAGAGTCAAATTTAAGCCGATTGGCACAAAATTTTGCACAACGTGTTGAGTTTACTATAACTTACCGCGTGTAAAATTTCTTTGAAATTGGTTCAGATTTCGATATAGCTCCCATATATATTTTCGTCCGATTTTATATAAATGGTGCACCAAAGTCCCTATATATATTTCGATTTGCACGAAATTTGGCACAGCGTTCTGAATTAAGCCTAGCATGATGTGTGCTAAGTTTCATTGAAATCGATACACATTTCGATATAGCTCCCATATATATTTTCGTCCGATTTTATATAAATGGTGCACCAAAGTCCCTATATATATTTCGATTTGCACGATATTCGGCACAGCGTACTTAATTAAGCCTAGTATGATGTGTGTTAAATTTCATGGAAATCGGTTCAGATTTAGATATAGCTCCCATATTTAGTTTCGTCCGATTTTAGGTAAATGGTGCACTAAATTCCCAGGATATGTTCGATTAAGACAAAATTTTGTGTAGCTTACAGAATTGCGTCTAGAATAATGTGTGCTAAGTTAAGTGAAAATCGGTTCAGATTTTGATATAGCTCCCATATATATTTTCGTCCGATTTTATGTAAATAGTGCACCAAAGTCCCTATATATCCTTCGATTTGCCCGAAATTTGGTACAGTGTACTGAATTAAGTCTATAACGATATATGGTAAATTTTGTGAAAATCGGTTCATATTTAGATATAGCTCCCATATATATATTTTCGTCCGATTTAATGTAAATGGTGAACTAAAGTCCCTATATTTATTAGATCTGCACGAAATTTGGCATAGCGTACTGAATTAAGTCTAGAATAATGTGTGATAAATTTCGCGAAAATCGGTTAAGATTTCGATATAGCTCCCATATATATATTTTCGTCCGATTTAATGTAAATGGTGAACTAAAGTCCCTATATTTATTAGATCTGCACGAAATTTGGCATAGCGTACTGAATTAAGTCTAGAATAATGTGTGATAAATTTCGTGAAAATCGGTTCAGATTTAGATATAGCTCCCACATATATTTTAGTCCGATTTAAGGTAAATGGTGTACTTAAGTCCCTATATATCTTTCGATTTACACGAAATTTGTCATAACGCATTAAATTAAGTCTAGAATGATTTGTGCTAAATTTCGTTAAAATCGGTTCCGATTTAGATATATATATATTTCCCTTCGATTTAATGTAAATGGTGCACCAAAGCCCCTATATTTTCTTCGATTTGCACGAAATTGGGCACACTGTACTGAATTGTGTCTGGAATGATGTGTTTAGTTTCGGTTTAGTTTCAGAAAATTTTTTTCTAAAATTTCTATTTTTTTTAATTGAAGAAAATTTTTATTAAAAGCATGTTTATTAAACTGTTTATAAAAAATAGTTTTTTTTTAATTGTCCATTGAGCTGTGTAGATTATCACAAAATGTAGTAATCATCCTACCAGTTCTTCTTCTTCATATATATATATATATATATATATATATATAATATGTATGTATGTGTATATGTATGTTTAATTGTCTCTCCATATTTGAAATAGGCTTTGGAAAGTGTAAAATAAAATTTATTTTTAATGTGTGCATATATAAAAACATCAAATACAATGCGCACACACACACAACTACACCTACATATGTGACTAACAAATACAAAGTTTATTTTTGTTGTGTACATATACATATATAGCTATTCTATCCTCTATGTATATATACATATGCCTGTTGTATATAAATCTATGCGTGGTTGATTTATTATGTATTGAATTTGTTGTACAAGAACAACAAAAAACGCTGGCGATTTATTTTTTTGCCACACATAATTGCATGCAAACACACACCCACACACATACATACATACATGTGAACAAAACATTTTTTATGTATATACTTAAAAGTTATTTAAAAATTATTTATAAAAAAGGCCTGCTGTTATAAAATTTTTTCGTTGTTGTTGTTAGCTTTGCTTTGTTTGAAATTTTGTTATTTTAATTGAGAGGGGGAGAGGAGGTGAGGAGAGGTGGAGGGATGTAGGGAGAGTTGTAGGGGGGTGGTTATTTGTTAGGGAAGCGCTTCGTGTGTGTACATATTTGATTTGAAATTGATGATCGGCAGTTGGAAAAAAATGCAGGTCTTTGTGGCCAGTCAGCCAGCCAGCGGCACAAAAAAATGTGTAATAATGAAGTGTTCGCGTGGGGGGAGGAGATGTAGAGAGGGGGCAGGGAAAGTGGGGCCATGATTTGTGCATCGGTCGGGGGTTTTTTTTTTGTTAAAAAACTACAAAGTGCATACCGACAAATCTACCCTCGGCCCCTTCCTGGATTTTGTCTAAATTCTCTATGCTGGGTAATAGGAATGCACCATGTATTTTGCATTGTTGTTTTGTTGCTACGCAAAAAACGTCGACAACACCACCAACAACAACAACCCTCAGGAGCAACAACAAAAAACTGCAACAAAACCTGGCATTACTCTAAAATGCAATGCAATAGTAAAAATTTATTTTTAAGGGGTACAGTCTAGACAAAACATCTGGTGTTCACAAAAACAAATTGTATACACTAAACTCCTATACACACAGAGAGATACACGCACACACACTTTTACATACACTCTCACACAAACATCCATTAAAACACACATGCACACACACACACACCCGCACACCTACTTTCATTAATGGCAACTTTTTATTGTAAACCCTTTCTCTTCTATTTTGTCCACAAATCCTTTTGCAAAAATTTTGTGCAAACATCTTCGTTGTCCTTTAAGGTAACCAGAAGACATCTACAGAAAATTCGATGGCATTCTTATGTGCCGGACAGCCAGGCCGGTCAATGTTATGCATCCTTGTATGTCTGCATGTGTGCCTATATGTGGTCAAAGCCACTTATACCGGCGTTTTGCAACTCCTTGGCAAAACTTTCACACACACACACACACACACACAAATTGTCCTTCCTCTCTCTCGCTCGATGCCTGCCATCTGGTCATCATATATCGGAAATTTCACTTAGGCATCAGAATCAAACGAAAGACCTATGGCAAAAATTTGTTAAGCCTCAACAAATTTTTAAGGAAAACTGTCGTCCTGCCGTTCTGGATTAAAATTTGCCAAATCAAATTGCAAGCACACAAAAACACACACATATATATGTGGAGATTACATTCATACACATACACATATGTACGTTATTTACTTGTAGTGTTTTAGTCTTAAGATAAAGAATGGCTGGTGTTGTTTTGTGTTTTTGGAAAATTTTAAAATTTTAATGGCCTTTTAAGTCAGACCTTCTAAGAAAGAAAATTTTGTACGGCAAGAAGGGGAAGGAAGGAAGGTAAATGGAGTTAAGCAAACATTTCAACTACTTTTTAAAGATGCCGAAGCATCTTATTTTCTTGGCATCTAATTCGATATGACGGACGACAGCAAGGCGTATGATTTATTTTAATTAATTAAAAAAAAACTAATTGCTTAGGATTTTGGAGCGTATGATTTATTTTTAATTAATTGATCATACTTTTAGGAGTATTCATCACGACTTTCATGACAGTAAGTATTTAAAAAAAATATCAAAAAAAATTTTAAAAACCTTTTTACCTCAATTATCTCAAATCTTTACAAAAAGACATAATTTTTTTAAATTTTAAAAGCATGTTTTTTTATAAGTTATAAGTTATAGTTATATTTTATTGAGTCTTTTTTTTATCAATAAGATTAGAATTAAAAACAATATAAAGTAATCCTTAAGACTATAATGTATTATCCTAATGTCAAGAAAAGTTATACAGCATCATGCTTCATGTAATAAAAAGACAATAAAATGTAGACATCTTGTGTGTTAATGGACGCCCTTGCTCCCGGGACTTTTACAATGTTTTTTTATATTGGCATTCGAATAAGATTATGGACTTTGAGGCGTATGCTTTATTTTAATTAAAAGAATATTTGATTCCCACATAGGGGCGTATGATTTATTTATGTTTATTAATAATAAAAAATTGAGCATATTTTTAGGCGCACCAGTTTTATTATAACAATTTTTTATAAAATATTTACGTTTTAAAATTCCAAAGAGTGCGTCAAATATTAAATTGGTATTTATTGCATTACTATCTGTGACATAGTGTACCATTTACCATTTACGAAAATATATATAGGAGCTACATCGAAATCTAAACCGATTTTCACAAACTTAGCACACATTGTTCTAGACTCAAATCAGTACGCTATGACAAATTTCGTGAAAATCGAAAAATATATAAAAGTTTTGGTGCACCATTTACCTAAAATCGGACGAAAATATATATGGGAGCTATATCTAAATCTGAACCGATTTTCACGAAACTTAACACACATCATTCTATACCCTCTTCATTACGCTGTGTAAAATTGCGTGCAAATCGAAAGATATATAGGGACTTTGGTGCACCATTTATCTTAAATCGGACTAAAATATTTAAATTTAAATCGGACTAAAATATTCAATAGGGTTCGTCCTTGGGCCAATTAAGTGACCTGTGCTAAATTTCATCCAAATCGGATCATAAATGCGACCTGTACAAAAATACATGGACGGTCGGACGGACATGCATAAATCGACTCAGAAAGTGATTCTATGCATATCCTCAAAAGGAACCATGGGTCTATCTCGATTATTTTTGCCTGTTACAAACATATGCACAAAGAAGACATAATACCCTGTACGACAGCGTGGTGAAGCGTATAACAAGATTTCCAGGCGCGTCCGTCTTTTGAGCAGGTTTTCCAATTTGAAAGACCATATTCGGCAATGCTGTCTTCTCCTTGATCTTTCCATTGGATTCGTGGCCTTCCCCTTCTGCGTGAACCATCAGCTGGTTCGCTTTTTTATGCCTTCTGGGCTGGGGCATCTTCATCCATTCACACAACATGACCTGGCCAACGTAGTCACTGCAGCTCAATACGACTAACAATGCCGATGTCCGCGAATAGCTGGTACAGCACATAGTTCATTCGACGGCGATATTTACCGTCAACACAGATCAGCCTATAGATCTTTCGGAGAATTTTTCTCTCAAACACTTCAAGAGCTGCCTCATCTGCTTACGCAAGTACCCATGCTTCAGATCCATATAACAGCACGGATAGTATCCGCGTCTTGTAAAGAGCGAGTTTGGTCTGGCGGGAGGTGGCCTTGTTTTTAACTGCTTACTTAGACCATAGTAGCATCTGTTGGCCATCACTATTCTTCTCCGAATTTCAAAACTGATGTCATTAGTTTTATATATGGCGGTACCAAGGCATATAAAATCTTTGACTACCTCGAATATATAGTTTTCAAGTTCCACAGTTGGTCCGAGTCTACTGGACATCTTGCGCGTTGATACCATCAGCTTGGTCTTCTCGCCGTTTACTACCAGACCCACTTTGGCAGACTCCTTCTCAATTTGTTCAAAGGTGGCTGTTAACGCTCTCAGTGTTCGACCAATTATGTCGATGTCATAGGCGGGGTAGGCGAGCAGCATGTGTTGTTTGGTATACAGAATGCCATTTCTGTTCACCTTTGCATCTCGTATGACCTTTTCCAGCAGGATGTTAGAAAGGTCACACGACAAACTGTCACTTTGTCTGAATTCTCGTTCTATATTAAAGGGTTCGGAGAGGTCCTTTCCGACTTTAACTGCTGAGCTTGTGCCAGTTAAAGTTATCCTGCATAGCCGAATTAATTTTTCAGGAATGCGAAACGCAGACATGACTTTATACACCTATGAACGGATAGGGCTGTTGAATGCGGCTTTATAGTCGACAAATAGGTGGTATGTGTCGATGTGTTTTTCGTGGGTTTTCCAGGATTTGGTTCAGAGTGAAAATGTGGTCAATGGTGGATTTGCCAGGTCTGAAGCCGCACAGCACACTGGATAGCACTTTATATGCGATGGGAAGGAGACTTATTCCTCTATAGTTGGCACATATCGTCTTGTCTCCTTTTTTGTGCACGGGACGCAGGACGCTGAGGTTACAATCATTGGGCATGCATTCTTCTTGCCAAATTTTACTAATCAAATTATTCTTCAGCCGATTGATTGCTATTCTGATTTCATCTTGGATAGGTGGTATACACTCTATACCGTCATCTATTATTGGTTCTGGGGTATCCTCTTCACCGCTACTAGTTCATACTAGAAGCTGGGGACCTCCTCAGCACGCTGTCTGCGTCTGTCACCCGGTTTACTTCTTCATCTCTACAGGAGGATGTGCCTGCACCAAAGCCTTCGGTTTGGTGATTTACTCGTTGGCAACATTTTCGGACTTCATTCTGACTCCTGTACATCACGATTTGCTCACGCTCACGTTTTTCTTGTTCTTTTTAGTTTTTTTCTGAAAATACGTTTCTCCTCTCTTCTTTTCTCAAGATAAAAAGACTGATGTGGAAGAACTTCGCTTTAAAACGGATTTTAGTAATTCGCTCATCTTCTGGAGTGAATCTGGAGACAAGATCGTTTATTCTCCTATTGACCATAAATCCGCAGTCAAATTCATGTCTCGTTTCATGGCAGCTATAATACAGGACGTAATCATCTGATTTATTTACGCCAGTCCCTTTCCATCGCATTTCCTGCAAGGCAATAATATCGGCGAGAACTGCGCCTGTTCTGTACAATGTGTGCACATTCCAAGACTTAATTCAGTACCCTGTGCCCAATTTCGTCCAAATCGAAAGATATATAGGGACTTTGTTGCACTGTTAACCTAAAGTCGGACGAAAATATGTATGGGAGCTATATCTAAATCTGAACCGATTTTTCTCAATTTTGATACGGTTTGTCCTTGGGCTAAATAAATGAGCTGTGGCAAATTTCATTCAAATCGGATGATAAATGCGACCTGTACATTGTTTACAATTTAACATGGACAGATGGACGGATATTCTTTGAAAATGTTTCCAAAGAAAAAAATGATAATTTTTTTAAGCATTCCGATTTTTTACTATAGTTTATCAAATGGTCGTTTCAACTCTTTGTATGTAGATGTGTGTGTGTGTGCATTTGTTTTTTGTTAGGCCCTAAATATTTCAGCCACCAAATTGCTGCCACTAACCACACCATCACTGCCTCCGATGTTTTTTGCTGCATACGCACATAGAGAAATGCTACAAAACTCCGATATATAACTAAATATATATAAATAAATTACAAAAAACAAGCTACACATAACACTACATAGATATGCACATAAAAACACACATGCACACACACATACCTACACACTCACTAAAATCAAATAAAATAAAATATGTATATACTACATATAATAAAAACGGACGATAAAATAAAGAGTCAATTTTAGTTGTAAAACCTATCTATTTGCATTATAAAAAATCCATGCACACACACATATACACGCTGGAGCTAATGTTTTACAAACATAGACACCTAGCTCAAGCTATGCAACTATACAAAAACACATTCAAACAAAACAGAACACGGATGTGATGCACAGAGAGATGGTTGCATGTGTCCAGACAAAAATTGCATTTATATGCAGTTTACTGCACAACACAAACACACGTACACACATTCAGGCATACAGATTTCATCACGTGGCCATGGCTACACAGAGACATATGCATGTATTTCCATATATTTGTATGTTGACCACCCACTTGTCTCTTTGTGTTGCGATAGGTGGCAAAAAATTGCATCAAATTTGCTTCAAACTACGGTTAAAAGTTCAGGAAAATTTCAATTTTTATTTCGAATTAAATGGGGGTTGGTTGCAGAGGTTTGGGAAATAATATTTATACCCTACACAACTATGTTGTCAGGGAATTATAGCTTTGTGCAGTCCCAAGAGTTTGTAACGCAGAGAAATATTGATCCTAGACCCACCTTTAAGTATACCGATCGTCATATCTCGACTAGCTGAGTCGATCTAGACATTTGTGTCCGTCCGTCCGTCTGTCCATTATAATTTGTTAACACGATACAGGCCACAGTTATGGACCAATCTTCACGAAATTTTGCATGTAGGATGGGTTCTGGCCAATGAAGACCCCTAATGTTTTTGGTAAAGATCGGTTAATATTTAGGTGATGAAATGGACCAAATACTTAATTTTTGTCTGATTTTCTGGTCGCTTCGGAGGCCGCATTATGGCCCGAACATCGTGAGAAGGGGATCGGCCCAAAGTATGAGCATACCTGTTTTGATAAAGATTGGTCAATATTTAGTGGGTAAAATGGACCCCGACTTTTGTGTGAAAAATTACAAAATTTTTATTCTATGGCGTATACATTTGCCTGTGAGGGACATAGACGCTAGATTTTGATAGTATATCCAAGAGGAGTAGTTGACCTTTAAATTGATACCAATTATATTGTCGTATTATCATATATTATTTAGTAACCCATTACCACATTAGAGGTCGGAAATATAGCGCTGATCGCTTTGAACTGTTCCATGAGCTTCCACGTTGTGGCCAAGGAGAACGCCTAGAATTTTTGGTGATGATCAGATAATCATTTTGGGATGAAATAGACTGAAAACTTATTTTTTTGTGTTTTTTTTTCGAGTCGATCTATAGGCCAGCCAAAACATCACAACACAACCCACGGTGAAGGGAATCTGGACAATTAATTAGAAGGGCTGTACTGAATATTAGTAATATTTGTTGACCTCCAGTCGGTCAAGAGGGTGCAAATATCGCGAAATATTGCCCAAGCTAAGATTATAGAATCACATAAAGTTAGATTTTCGTGGAAGTGGTGTAGGGTATCATATGGTCGGCCCCGCCCGACTATACTGCTCCGCTCACTGTTTTTATACCCTTCACCACACTGTGGTGCAATACCCTGTACTACAGTGTGGTACAGGGTATTATGTCATTGTGCATATGTTTGTAACAGGCAAAAGGAAACGAGATAGACACATGGTTTCTTTTGAGAATATGCATAGAATCCCTTTCTAAGTCGATTTACGCATGTCCGTCCGTCCGTCTGTCTGTCCATGTTAAATTGTAAACAAAGTACAGGTCGCATTTGTCATTCGAATTGGATGAAACGTGGCATAGGTCACTTATTCGGCCCAAGGACGAACCCTATTGAAATTGGGAAAAATCGGTTCATATTAAAATATAGCTCTCACATATATATTCGTCCGAATGGTGGACCAAAGTCCCTTTATATCTTTCGATTTGCACAAAATTTGACACAGCTTACTGAATTGAGTCTAGAATGATAAGCGGTGAGTTTCGGAAACATCGATTCAGATTTAGATATACCTCCCATATATATTTTCCGATTTTAGGTAAATGGTGCACCAAAGTCCCTATATATCTTTCAATTTCCACGAAATTTGGCATAACGTACTGAATTAAGCCTAGAATGATGTGTGCTAAGTTTCTTGAAAATCGGTTCAGATTTAGATATAGCTCCCGTATATATTTTCGTCCGATTTAGGGTAAATGGTGCCCCAAAGTCCCTATATGACTTTCGATTTGCACGAAATTTTGCACAGCATAATAAATTAAGTCTAGAACAATGCGTGTTAAATTTCGTGAAAATCGGTTCAGATTTAGATATAGCTCCCATATATATTTTCGTCCGATTTAAGGTAAATGGAGCACTTAAGTCCCTATATATTATTCGATTTGCACCAAATTTTGCATAGCGTACTGAATTAAGTCTAAAATGATGTGTGCTAAGTTTCGTGAAAATTGGTTCAGATTTAGATATAGCTCCTATATATATTTTCATCCGATTTTAGGTAAATGGTGCACCAAAGTCCCTATATATCTTTCGATTTACACGATATTTGGCATAGGGTACTGAATTAAGTTCAGAATGATGTGTGCTAAGTTTCGTAAAAGTCTGTGTACAATTTTATGAAAATGGTGCACCAAAGTCACTATATAACTTCCGATTTGCACGAAATTTGGCGTATCGTACTCAATTAAGTCTAGTATGATGTGTGCGAAATTTCTTGAAAATCGGTTCAGATTTAGATATAGCTCCCACATATATTTTTGTTCGATTTAAGGTAAATGGTGCACCAAAGTCCCTAAATATGCTTAGATTCACACGAAATTTGGCATGACGTACTGAATTAAATATAGAAAGGTATGTGTTAAATTTCGTTAAAATTGGTTCAGATTTTGATATAGCTCCCATATATAGTTTCCTCCGATTTTTTGTAAACGGAGCACCAAAGTCCCTATATATCTTTCGATTTGCACGTAATGTGGCATAGTGTACTGAGTTGAGTCTAGTATGAGGTGTGCTAAGTTTCGTGAAGATCCGTTCAGATTTAGATATAGCTCCCATACGTATTTAGTTCTCAAAATTCCATCAAGTTACCCTCCTCATCAATCTACCCCTCGCAAATAAAAATGTGCATTGTTGATATGTGCGCTTGTATGTTTTTCTATAAAATAAAATGCATTTTGTTATGCAACATTTATATGCATATGTACATATAAAAGAGCAGACTTTTAGGCTTCGGGTACCGGTCAGGCGATGAGGATGACGACAGAACAACAAAAATACACAGGCGGACATTGTTTAAACACACATAGGCACTCACACGCACACACTCTCAACTACAAACAGACAACAACGTATTTTTGTAGATTTTATTTCAATAGGATTTTTAGTATTTTGTTGTAGTAGGCATAGATACACTTACACACATACATACAGACGCACACATAAACACAACCCTATGCAACTGCACATTATAATAATAATAGAGAAGAAAAACTTGTGCAACAAATTCGCACACAGATAGATAAACTTGTGCGTTTTTGTTGTTGTGTGTATGAGAGGATGTGTACAAGTGAGTGTGTGTGAGTCTAAAGTGTGTGCGTGTGTGTTTCAGCCTTTATGTGTGTTTTTATGGCCAAGTGCAGTGCAGTTTAAAATGCATTTTGATTATAAGAGCAATAGAGCAATAACAGCAACAACAACAATAGCAATAACAGAATTGACCATTACTACAACAACTACTTGTGTCTAACAGAAGAGGTAGCATTAACACAATAACAACAACAGCAGCAACAAGAACAATGACAAAAAACAACCATACGTATATCTGCATTTACAACAACAGCAATAACAACTATTTTTGATTGCAAAAAATGCTAAAGAATGAATGCAGCTTGCACAGTGGGACAAAAGGGACTAAAAATTTGTAATAAAAAATAATTTTAAAAATTATTTAATAAATTAAATATTGGATTTTTTCAGATGAAAAATATAATTTTTTTTAAAGTATTGAAATTTACACCCTCTTGGCCGATACTTTCCTCACCAGTTGCGGCAGCTCCGCCATTGGTGGTGGTATCAGCGAGTTCCACTGGACTAGGTAAATGTTGACAAATCGTGAGAGAAGAAGAAGCATACGTTTTTGTGGTATATTTCATATGCCCTATGTCGGGAAGCTGTATTTGCTTGTTATTAACAGTCCAAGGTTTCTGGATTAGCCCGATGTGTATATTACCTTTGATTGTTTTTTCTATCAGAGCCATTGTTGCCTTCTTACTCCAATCGAAGTTTATTTGGAAGACATCTGTAAAATGCCCTCCAATAAACGATCCTCTTGTCCAAGGTTTTTAGCAGTCCAAGGTTTCTGGATTAGCCAGATGTGTATATTACTTCCGATTTGTTTTTCCCTCAGAATAATTGTTTACGTCTCACTCTGATGGAGGTTTATCCGGAAGGCTCTATTATCAATTGCCCTGCAATAAACGATGCTCTTGTGAGTCGGTCATCTTCTTCTCGGTTCTTTAACTTTTGTTGCTGGGTATTTCATTCACGCTACTTTTTGTGGCTTCCCCTTTTCCTTGCCTTCCCAATCCCGAAATAGACAGCGTTGGTCACGTTGTGTGTCTTACCCTTTGTCTTGGTCAGACTTACCAGTGCAGACCTGTTTTAGCCTACCACAAGGAGAATTCCTTTTTTGTTTTCATCTCTGTGTGAAGACTCCCCACTTCTTCACCAGCAGTGTCTTGTTCTGCAGACCAAGACTTAGAATATGCATTATGTCGTGAACTCGCTGATCCAACCTCTGACAAAAACCGTTCCTTTTTGTAGTTGAGAAAATTTCTGTTTCCCCACCAGCTTAAGCTTGTTTGTCCCATTTATTGGGAAAATGTCTGCCACTAGTTTTCTCAGGTCTTCTATGCACTTTTATGACTCAAACTCTTGTATTAGATAGTCCCACTTGAAATTGCAGCTATCCAGATCAGTGGGTTCCCTCTTGCAGCCGGCTCTCCTTGATCTGGTCCTTCCCCTCCTTATTGGTCTCCTTTTTTAGTTTTGTAGACCTGCTGTTTTCGTCGATCACTGCATAGAAGAGCTCGTATTTTTAGCGCCAGCTGGCGACCTTTGCATGGCGGCTCCTTACCATCTGTTGCCGCTGCATTTTTCTTGCATTTCGGTTAGTCAGTGTTCTCGGATGCAGTGCTCGTCTTCTTATAATAAAGTCGGCATCGCCACATTTCCGTGCCGATCTGCTTAGACTTCGGTTGGGCTATGCCTTCTCTTGCTATAAGTCGACGGGAAGCTAATTTCAGGTTTGGAGTTTGTCTGCTCTTCCGGAGGAAGTGGACTGACCGTCAGGTTTATCCTTCTGAGCATTGCATGGTTCTTTCGGTTCATTCTGGATATTTTTCGCTTTTGTGACCCAGATAAATGATTCTTTCTTGTAGATTTCTTGGCGATTTCATTGTTCACTTCATTAAAGATCTTATCAACTTCTAGTATGAGTTTGAGTCCACACCTGTTTCAGAAGGTTGAGTTGAGGTTGCTTTTCCCCGGTGGTCCTAATCGAAATAAGATTCGGTTTTACACATTTGCTGCTTTTATTGTGTACTTGTAACAATATCGACTACAGATGCCAAAATACCCACATCAGTGGGAGATGTTTGCTAAAGATCACAGAATGACGTCGGGGCTTGACACGTGGGCAGATCAACGACACCCGCCGCTACAGAGTTATTTAGGCTCGGTAATGTAACTTTATTCTTCTTCATACCTTCCATGTTTTTTTTAAGTATCACCCCGCAGTCAGGTTTGGTCTGCGGGAACTAGGCCTTAATAGATAAGTATGATCATCCACCTTCCTTCTTTCCCCCAGTTGGAGAAGTGCCCGGAGGGAGTCTGACAAATTCCCCCGGTTGCTCGAAGTACCAACTACAGTGTTTCTGTCGAAGTTAGTGCAAGTTCCTCAGCATTTATTATTTTCTTCAATATCATTAACTTATCCGTCGCGAAGAACCAAAGTTAATACGCGTTTTCCTATGTAAATTATTAAAAAATAACAATTATGAGAACAAATTTGAATCTTTTATATATAAGAAATTATACACAATTATATAAGAAATTATACACAATTAGTTTATAATCTAGTTAATATCCAAAACATTTAGTGTTTTTAAAAGCACGAACTAGTTAAAAGAAACTATTCCGCAAAGGGAACGATCGGTAGAAGATTTCTAGTTCCTGTAACTCCAGACGTTAATTTTTCTTTCGTTCTCCTAGCCTACAACAATAAATATATATTGAAAATGTATTTACAAAATTCCGCAAACGAATAGATCGGAAGTAGACCTTACTTCTAGTTCCTGCAGCTCCAGACGTTCATTTTCTCTATCGTTCTCCTAGTCGATAACAAAAAATATATGTTTTGAAAATGTATCTAAAAATGAAGTGTCTTTAATAGTAGAGTTGTGAAGTTCCGACACTAATCAATTCATAGGAGTGATTGGAACTATATCCGATTTCTTTAGTTTTCCTAGTTCATAATGCGCCTGGCGTTCATTTTTTGCTTTCGTTCTCCTAGTTGATTTTGATTCAATCGTTCATCTAGATCTCCTCCTTCCTTGCCCGAATTAATTGTCCTGTGCCAGTGAATGATTGAACTAAAATGAACTATGAATCATAGTTACGTTTGCTGAGGGCACTGAAAAAGATCGAACCGCTTCAGGAACTAAAATGTGTTGTGTAGTTCCGACACAACCTAGTTCAAAGCAACTATTCCGGAATATGAACGATCAGTACTAGATCTGGTTTTTTTTGGTTCATATAAATCCCTCTGCTCACGCAAAAGTGAAGGCCACGAATTAGATGGAAAGATCAACGACCGGTACCAGATGTGGTTTTTTGGTTCATGTTGTTGTTGTAGAAGCCCTATTGCTTTTACACAATGGGCTGAGGTGATAGATGTTGGCCGAGTAAGACAAGGGTCGTTTCAGATCGTAGATCGCTGTGTCGTGGAACCGTTTGGTTCATGTAGTTCCATTAGCAATAGTCGTTCATGTTTGCTCTAGTTTCACCTAGTTCATTTTGATCCAATCATTCTTGTAGATCCCCCGTTCACATTGAACTAAAAGGAACTAGTTCCTTTTGTGTAGCAAACTGGGAAAAAATCGAAACGTTTTAGAAGCAAGATAGCGACACGAGCTTTAAGGGAACCCCCCCCCATTCTCAATTTTTTATTTTTAAGATTTTAAATGGACTGGTAAATGAATACCAATGCTTGTTAAGGTTTGTAACTTTGCACATATATATTTGAAGATTTAAAAAGGAAGAAAAATAATTTACAAAAAATTTTTGTTGTTGTTTTGTTGTTGTTTTTTGTGATCAAAGAAAACTCCTTATTTTTGATGGCGGGCATGATAACTCCTCACTGGAACATCGGAATCCGAAAATTCCAACGGTGTTAAAAAGAGTACATGTCTGGCTCTCGTATGAACTAGGATTATTGACTTCGCTCTAAAATTAAAAAAATGGCGGACCTTTGAAAAAATATTTTTTGAAAAACGCCGATTTTTTACCAAAAACCAAGTTAAAAAATAAGGAAGATCTTCACCGATTGGCTTTATCCTAGTTCATACGATAGCTATACACTCACAGAGAAACGTGTAAAAATTTGAAATCGATTGGGTTATTAGTTTTTGAGTTATCGTGCCCGCCATTCGCAAAAAAATGTTTAGAGAAAAACGCGTTTAAAGTTTGAGAAGCCCTTCAGCCGTCACTTGATGCTGACACAATAAATCGGTTATATCTTCAAGAGTTCTTGAGATTTTTACTTGAAATTTTGCAGGGACATTCTTGAATTAGTGTAGATTGGAATTAAGTCAACAAAAATTTTGACCCCGAGAATGGGGGGGGGGTCCCCTTAATAGGGAAAAGAAAATACCTTTTATAAGTTTTTTACTCTCTGTTTGGTAATATGTCCGGTTCATTCGTTCATGTAGTTCCATTTGCCCCAGTTGTTCATTTTTTTTTCTCTAGTCCACCTAGTTCATTTTGATCAAATCGCATTTGTATATCTCTCCGTTAACGATTGAATTAAAACGGAACTGTGGAACTAGTTACTTTTGTGTGAGAGAACCGAAAATAGATTGAACCGCTTCAGAAGCGAGGATGTCGATACGAGATTTAATGAGGAAAATAAAAAAACCATTTACAAGTTTTTTTTTCACTCGCTGTTTTTGAACGGTAATAGGTCCGGTCCTTTCGTTCATGTAGTTCCATTTGCCCTTGTCGTTCATTTTTGCTCTAGCTCACCTAGTTTATTATGATCAAATCGCTGTATATCTCATCGTTCACGATTGAACAAAAATTAACTATGGAACTAGTTCCTTTTGCGGAGAGAACCCAAAAAAATTAATCAACCCGTTTCAGGAACGAGATTTCCTAAAAGAAGGAATAAGAAGAAACTATTTTTCTCTCCCACTGTTCCTTAACGTTCCGGTCCGGTCCGGTCGCTCGCTCGGTCATTAATCGTTCGAGTGTGTATGGGAGATTTGTTTTTTGTTTAAAAAAACATTTTGTCGAGTGCAATCAACTCTGGCCGAATAGGATAACAAAACATTTCATTTTTCATAGGATTGCATTCTACTCTACTCTATGTTGCCATGCATTTTTGCCAAATGCATGCAGCTGCAGCAGCGACCGGACAATAACAACTACAACTACACCAACAACTATGATAAGCATAAAAACTGCAGCAAGAAGAGGACCCTTCTGCTCGTTATGTAAATACTTGAACAAATTTATACTAAATCTATGGATTTGTTGTTGTTTTTGTTGTAATATCATCATATCATAGCACATAGGTTTTGATGACAGAACAAATGACCGAACGACCGACCGACCGAGCGACGGACCAGACCGAATGTCAGACAATTTGAATGTTGAACTGTCGAACATTTAGGTAATAAAAAACTGGATGTTAAAAATAATGGACGGACAGACAGTCAGACCATTGCAGGATGTTAACTACTACTCACACAGAGAATGGGTATATATATATATATATGTTATTTAAAAAGCTAGAGACCAGTTTTTTGGTTTCGAACTCTAGACACTGAGGGTATGGGCCTTAGTGGAGAATATTTTTTATATAATGTTTTATTTTAATTCATTATTTTTTTGTTTTTGTTTTGGATTTGGAATTTTATGCTTTGGCACTTGACAACCAGACAAATTTCTATTTATTTTATTATAAACAACTAAATATACATACATATATATAAAAAATTAAATATACACATACACACAAACATACACACATATGTGAATGTTTTGTCTATGCATATTTTCTATATTATATATAAATCTATATCTCTCCATGTGTGTGAGCGTGCGTGTATGGTGAGATAGGCATATTTTTCCTATTTACATCAAAAATAGCCAGGATTAAATTTTCTATAAATTTAATTAAATATTAATATTTCAAAAGTTATATATTACAACAACATCGAGAGCAAAAACAACAACAATGGCAAAAACTGATTACAAAAAAATGTAAGTTTTCGACAAAAACTGTTTAATGGAAAATTTTTATCACGCATCACTGAATTTTTCATGACTCGCCAGAAGATTTTTGCTGTTGTTTTTGTCATAGCTTCCGCATGATCTGGACAATGGAATCAAAGTTCAGTAATCAAGAACCTACCATTGGGTTGTGAATAATTAAAGGAAATCATTGTTAATTGATGTAGTTTAAAAACGTAGATGATTTCATTATGTCCTGAGGTAGGCCAGAGGTTCTATAGATAATTAACATAGATTTGAAATGTTAATTATCTATAGAAGACCCTAAGACGATATTTTAATCGTGAAAGTAGACCTCCAAAATATCCTTTAAAATCTTGAAAATCTTCTAAATGTATAACTTCGAAATCCGTATAAGTTCGAGCAACCATAAGGAATCTCTAGAAAATCGTTCAAATATATCTCCACAAAAATTTGTAAGCTAACATCTCCTACAAACACGCTACAAACACGCATCTAATGAGCAAACATTGACCTGAGTTTAAGAACCACTGGGGAAGTGTAACCTCTACCCAAGCATCTAATACAGAAGTGGACTCGAACTCAAGTTCTAAGTCTGAACATTAAAAGACGGAAAATACAATCGTGCTAGAAAAGCTGAGGCAGCGTAGAGGCTGATAAGATGGTTGCAGGATAGAGCACGGATATCGCCAAGCTCATTACAATAAGTGTAACCTCTACCCAAGCTTCTAAGACAGAAGTGGATTCGAACTCAAATTCGGAGTCTGAACATGAAAACACTGAAAATTCAATCGTTCTAGAAAAGCCGAGGCATCGTAGAGGCTGATAAGATGGTTGAGGAAGTAAGCAAAGACATCGTCAAAGTCTATACAAGAAACAAGCAGTTATCTGGCGCCCAAATGCAAAAAATATCCCGAATGCACCGAAGGAACTAAATTGAACAACAAGCCAATGCTAAGAAGAATGAACCTGACGGTTCCTCCACTTCCTCGAAAGTGGGTAAAAGGATTAGGTCTCCGGAAGAGCAGGCGAACGCCAAATCCGCAAAAGAGAAAAAGAGCTTCCCGACGGCTGATAGCATGAGAAAGCGTAACCAATTCGAAAATAAAAGAGACTGTCCAAATAAATTGACTGAGAGTGACGATACCGGCTAAAATATCTATAAGAGGAGCGCTGAATCGAATGTTCCCTGAAATCTGGTTATTCCGAATTGGTTAACCAGAAATGATGATGGAACTCTATTTGTGATGGGTCTAGACAGATCATTAATGAAAATTCTAATCAACAATGAGGGCAAGGCGCACTACGTGTCCAACGCAGTCTTCTTCAAGATTAGAAAGGCAATGATTGGAGAAGAGTATGCCATAGTCGGGAACCGAGAAGAAGATAACGAAAACAGTGCGTCTGGAAATCGAAAAAAGAGACCCAAATGGATTTTAAGAAAACAAGCAAAGAAATAAGACAATCAAACTTAAGTTTATCAGAAAACATGACCTTCCTCTATTACAAAAGGCAACGGTTTTCGGCAAAGGTTGTGGCAGCAAATGCATGCTTCAAGTCTTTGGCTTACAAAACAGGACACTACTGGCGAAAAAATGGGAAGTCTTCCACAGGGAGGATAATGAAAACGGAACTCTACTTGTGATGGGCCTAGGCAGATCTTCAATAGTAAGTCCGATCGAAACCTACGATAAGGTACACTACGTGCCCAACGCAGTCTTTTTCAAGATTGGGAAGGCAAGGATTGAAGAAAAGGATGCCATAAAGAGTAGCGAGAAAAAACACCAAGCAACAAGTGAGCGGAGCAGTATAGTCGGACGGAGCCGACCATACGTTATCCTACACAACTACCACAGAACTCTAACTTTCTGCGGATGTTTATTTCAAGTCTATGCAATATTTTGTGATATTTGCCTCTTGACCGATTTGAGATCAACAGCACCTCCACCTTACACTGACATATTTTCCGATATACCTAATATTCAGTATAGTCCTTCTAATTACTTGTCCAGATTTCCTTCACCGTAGGTTGTGTTGTGATGTTCAGCTTGTGCCCTATAGATCGACTCGGAAAACACAAAAAATGAAGTTTTCGGCCTACTTTATCCCAAATGTTTTATGTGAACATCACCGAAAATTATAGACATTGTCCCTGACCATAACTGGAACCTCTTGGAAAATTTTGAAGCGATCAGCGCTATCTAATGTTAATGAGTTATTAAATAATATCTGAATACGTAAGCACCTGTAAATATTTAAGTGTAACTCCCACATCCGAGTACATACGATAATATAATTGGTATCAATGTAAAGGTCAACCACTCCTTTTGGATATACTATCAACTTCTCGGGTCTATGGCTTTCAGGGGTAAATATATACGCCAATCTTTATTAAAACAGGCATGCTTGTACTCGGATCCCCTTCTCCATGTAAAATTTCGCGGTGTTCGGGCCATAAATGCGGCCTCTTGAACGACCAGAAAATCAGACAAAAATAAAGTTTTTGGTCCATTTCATCCCCTAAATATTAATCGATCTTTTCCAAAAACCAATAGGGGTCTTCTTTGGCCAGAACACAATTCGTGAAGATTGGTCCATATCTGTGGCCTGTATCGTGTTTACAAATTATAATTGACAGACGGACGGACGGACACACATGTCTAGATCGACTCAGCTAGTAGATATATGACGATCGGTGTACTGAAAGTTGGGTCTTGGGGCTGCACAAAGCTATAATACCCTGACAGCATAGTTGTGTACGGTATAATAAAATTTTAAGGTGGAACTAAATACGAGAGTTTCAGGCAGCTTCTTTAAGTTCTGTTGTATAAAAACCGTCTATAGCCCTAATAAATCCGACAAATGGTTACTAGTTTCGGTTGTTTATACCCTTCACCACACTGTGGTACAGGGTATTATGTCTTTGTGCATATGTTTGTAACAGGCAAAAGGAAACGAGATAGACCCGTGGTTCCTTTTGGGAATATGCATAGAATCACATTCTGAGTCGATTTATGCATGTCCGTCCGTCCGTCTGTCTTTCCATGTAAAATTGTAAACAAAGTACAGGCCGCATTTATGATCCGATTTGGATGAAGTTTGTCACATGTCACTTATTTGTCCCAAGGA
Source organism: Musca vetustissima (assembly GCF_032173495.1). NCBI lineage: Eukaryota > Metazoa > Arthropoda > Insecta > Diptera > Muscidae > Musca > Musca vetustissima. The sequence continues at coordinate 234,900 of NW_026880278.1, forward strand.
CGAACCTTATTGAAATTGGAGAAAATCGGTTACGTTTTAGATTTAGGTCCCATATATAGTTTTGTCCGATTTTATGTAAATGGTGCAACAAACAATATTGGTTCGATTGAGACAAAATTTTGCACAAAGTACTGAATTAGGTCCAGATTGATGTATGTGAAGCTTTGTTCGAATCGGTGCACCATAGATAAATAAATAAATTTGGTTAAATAGTCCCCCCTTGCAGTAGGTTCTCCATGGGTTTTTGTTGACCGCATCCTTGACTTCCTTATGGATCTCCTTAGTTTTCTAGACGCACCGTTTTCGTTGATCAAGACATATATGAGCTCGTCTCTGTTGTGCCTCCTTGCAACCATTGTATGAGATGGCGGCTATTTTCCATTCGTTGTCTCTCTCTCTCTTTCGTGATTTTTGGTTAGTCATTTTGGAGTTGCGAAAAGATTCGGATGCAGCGCTCGTCTTGTTGATATTAGAGCCGGTATCGACACCATCAGTCAATGGATTTTGACAGTCTCATTTGATTTCGGGTAGGCAATGCCCTCTCTTGTTACCACCCGGCGGGAAGCTCATATTCTTTTTTAAGGGTTTGGTGTTCGTCTTCTCTTACGGAGACCTCATCCTCTCCGAGGGAGGAGGAGGTGGGAGTAACCGTAAGATTTAACCTTCTGAGCATTTGTTTGCTTTTCAATTTTGTTCCATCGGTTCATTGTGGCTATTTTTCGTCTTTGTGTCCCAGATAACTGCTTCTTTCTTTGTGGTGAGCTTGGCGAAGTCCTTGCTTACTTCGTAAAACATCTTATCAGCCTCCACGCTCCTTCGGCTTTTAAAACCCTTTAAAGACCTGGATTTATAACACATATTTTTGGGGGCACTCAACAAGGCCTGAATTTATAAAAAAAAAATATATTTTTTGAAGTCTCAATTACTATTTTTAGCAGCTTTCTTAATTTAATTTATTTTAAAAAGGAAATCACTTTCTCTTCTTCTAAAATATTGCAAGATTTTTTACAATTTTTTTTTATTTATTTACATTTTTTATATCCATTAAAATCTCTTTTTCGAAAAAAAAACTTTCTATTCGACATTTTTTTATATCCAACAATGAAAAACTTCTGCCAACTCACACCACGATATTTGAACTCGATGAAATCTAGTTGAACACTAACAGAACTCAAAGAGTCACAGGAATTGTTAGCGTGAAATAAAAAAAAAAATCAGACAGACAGACAGACAGAATATTGCAGCCATGCAGCCGATGTATGTCCGACCAGCTAGCCAGTCATTCAGCCATCCATCCAGCTCCTGCCATTTCGATTTTGGTGCATAAAATGTGCAGCAGGAAAAATATTGTTTCTACAAATGTCAATAACATGGCAACATTTCTTTTTTTTTTTTTGCGCGCAGTAAATGTAAACACCCTCTCCAAACGATGTTGATGGCGGAAAAAATTGTCCAGAGTGGAACTACTCGTGGGTACCCGGCAGAGGAAGGGAGATGAGGTGTGTGAGCTGGAGAGTGCATTCACACATTGTTGTTGGCTGTGAGTGGTGTTGAAAAATAGTAAACCAAGTGCCAATGAACTAGACACCAGGATCCCCACAGTGTGATGATGAGGATAGGTAGGGTGTCGATGAAGTGTACGGAACACCCTCTTTGGAAGTTTTGGCCAACAAGGCTAGGAAAACCCTGCCTGCATTTTGGAATTCTAATGCAGTCTCTAAACTCTCTAAAACATGCATCTCAGTTGGTAGAGGTTAGGCAGGAGAGAGGGGGAGGGAGGGAGGTAGAGGGACGAGGAAGAGGTTGCGAATGGGGTCCAATGCATTTGGCCGGTTGTTTTGCTTTGGGATTTCGATTTCGTTACCCGTTGTTGTTGTTCGGCACAACCTAAATGGTGTTGATGTGTTTTGTTTGGTATGTGGGCCCTCGTGTCTGTGTTTAGAATTTTAGATTTTTTTCGGCGCATTTTAGAATTTTTATGAATGAAAAATTTTGTGCTGAATATATGTAAAGTGGTGGTGTTGTTGTATTTTTTTTTGGAGACGAGGTTTTAGAAAAATGGCCTAAACACCCTAGCAGAACCTCTCCTCCAACCACTCAGCAATAATCGAACACCCAGGAAGATGTGAATGCATAGGGAAATGCATTGAGACTAGAGTATGGATGTACGTGTGTGTGTGTTTAGAAAACACACACATACATAGCCATATATATTTTATGTTGTAGAGGAATTTGTTAAGTTTTTTTCCCGTCCGTCTGTCTGTCCGTCTGCCAATAGTTGACCTTGTCCCAGGGAAAAACAAACTGGAAAAAATCTTTGTTAGTTAGTTTTAGTTTTTAGGGAAAAACGAATTTTATGTCTAGCTCTGTATTGGTGTCTGTGTGTGCGAGTGTGTGTGTGCAAGTGATTATGTGTGTGCTTAGAATATTTGTGTGTCTGGGACAAGGTTACACCAAAAAATAAAAATGAAAAAAATCCGAACAGAACTGAAACTAAAACTGGTGTCATATGGGGTTGGCAGTTGTAGGTTTTTGGTAGAATTTATGACTTTAAAATAGTTTTTCCTGATTCAGTGCAGGGTGTGAGGGCTTTTTTGTTGTTATTCTTTTTTTCTATATAGATTTTTTCCTCCATTTTCCTGCTTTGTTCGGGGTAGCTGGGAAAAAGAAACTGGTTGCCTTTAATGGTTATAAATTTTTTAGTGGCTCATATGGAATGGGATTTTATGTATATGTTCATGTGTTCGTCGTATCCATATCTATATATAAATAGAAAAAGTGAATATCTATATATCTGGAGTAGAAGTAGTTTTTTTGTCCCACTAGTGGCATACATTTTCTGGAGTATATGTTTAGATAGTTTATTCATATATATATATATATATATATATATATGTAGAGAACAAATAGTTTTTATTTTGTCTTCTCCATTATACCTTTTATATGGATTTTTTCTTCAAATAAATGGCACAGAGGAAAGTGAAAAGGAATTTAGAAAAAAATATACATATTTCTATATATTTAGAATGTCAGAAATTTAAGATGGAAAATTAAGACTTTAACAAAAATCATATTTCAATATTATTTAAATTTTTTAAAGTATCAATACAAGGTGTAGATTTATTAAAAAATATTTTTCAAGCTGACCCTAAGGCGTGGATTTATTAAAAAATATTTTTCAAGCTGACCCTAAGGCGTGGATTTATTAAAAAATATTTTTTGTTACCTCAATAAGGCGTGAATTTATTAAAAAAATATTTTTTGTTACCTCAATAAGGCGTGGATTTATTAAAAAAACATTTTTCAAGCTGACCCTAAGGCGTGGATATATTAAAAAATATTTTTCAAACTGACCCTAAGGCGTGGATTTATTAAAAACTATTTTTCAAGCTAACCATAAGGCGTAGATTTTTTAAAAAATATTTTTCTAGCTGACCCTAAGGCGTGGATTTATTAAAAAACATTTTTCAAGCTGACCCTTAGGCGTAGATTTATTAAAAAAACATTTTTCAAGCTGACCCTTAGGCGTAGATTTATTAAAAAAATATTTTTCTAGCAGACACTAAGGCGTGGATTTATTAAAAAATATTTTTCAAGAGCCAACTGAGGCGTGGATTTATTAAAAAATATTTTTCAAGGGCCAACTGAGGCGTGGATTTATTAAAAAATATTTTTCAAGCTGATCTTAAGGCGTGGATTTATTAAAAAATATTTTTCAAGCTGATCTTAAGGCGTGGATTTATTAAAAAATATTTTCAAGCTGACCCTAAGGCGTGGATTTATTAAAAAAATATTTTTCTAGCAGACACTAAGGCTGATCTTAAGGCGTGGATTTTTTTGTATATATTTTGAAAATAAAAAAATCCATTCAAAATCATCAGTATATGGCTAACAACGGCATATTGCATTTCGAATTTCCAAATTTATGCCATTGTGCGTATAATTATTTTTATACGCACAATGGTATATCGTTGGTATCTTTAGTAATTCCTGTATACATTGTTCCATTTTTAAGTTATTTTCAAAATTAGAACAGTTTTGGGTTCAGCACACATAACAGCTAAAATCGAAATTATCAAAAATTACAGAAAAATTAAATGTACATTGATAAAAACCTGATCTAAACTAAATACATTATTCCCTATTTAGTTTATCCTATTAATAACCTCCCGACCCCAACTGGTCTTGTGAGTTTCCCTTTTTTTTATCATATTTTAATACCAGACAATATTTGTATCTTCATTTTAGGTATTGTTTAATTTGTGGGAAGATTAAACATTTTCATGAAAAATATTTTCCCGAAATAGTGATAATTTTCCAAATTAAAAATAGTTCCAAACATTTTTTTATTTATTTCAGATTTACCAAAAATTTGTCTAGTTTAAAATGAGATACTAATTTTGAAAATCCCTTGAAATTTGTGCATATCATAGCTATTTTATTGAAGATACCTTTCAATTAAAAATAATCATACGCACCATTGTCCACAATTAAACCAGTAAGGAAAGCAGTAAAGTCGGACGGGGCCGACTATATGATACCCTTCAGCACTTTGGGTATATTCAACGGATGAATCATAACAGACGTCGACGAAGGACCATTAACATGAAAATGGATCCATAAACATGTCATTCTGCAACCTACACTAAATTTTTCATTTGGTCAGATATAGGGTGGCTTCTTACAATGGGACAAAATTATATAAAGCAATGTAAAGGAAATATATATATAAAAAAGCTATACTGAAATCTAAACCGATTTCATTGAAACTTGTCACAAAGGTAAAGTTATATGCATTATGTACTTAAATTCGGGAGAAAATATATATAGGAGCTCTATCCAAATCTGAACCGATTTCAAAACTGTCCACACAAAATTTTGTGTCAATCGGTCTACCTTTGGATCTTTGGTGAACCATTTACTTAAAATCGGACGAAACTATATATGGGTGTTAAATCTAAATCTGAACCGATTCTTATTATACCTAGCACACGGTACGCTACACTAAATTCTGTACATTGTGCCAAAGTTTGTAGTAAACGGCCCAACTTTTGGCTCTTTGGTGCGCCTTTTACTTAAAATCTGAAGAAACAATATGCAGGAGCTATATCTAAATCTAAACCGATTTCAACTACGTAGTGCAAAATTTTGTGCCGATTGGACCCACCTTGACGAAGCATTTAAATCCAACTTTTAGGTTATACTAACTTCAGTACGTTTTGCAAACTTTGTGTCAATTATGTGTAAAATCGGACTAAAATATACTTGTAGAAGCTATATCAAAATCTGAACCGACTTCAATGAGACTTGCCAGAGATTAACTTATATTAACTACAGTTCATTGTACCAAATTGTGTGGCAATCAGACAAACTTTTGGTCTTTAGTGCACAATTTACATACACTCGGAAGAAAAAATATATAGGAGCTATATCTAAATCTGAACCGATTTTCACGAAACTTAACACACATAATACTAGACCTAATTCATTACGCTATACCAAATTTCGTGCAAATCAAAAGATATATAGGGACTCTGGTACACCATTTACATTAAATCGGACAAGAATATGTGTGGGAGGTATATCTAAATCTGATCCGATTTTCACGAAACTTAACACACATCATTCTAGACCTAAATCATTAGGCTGTGCCAAATTTCGTGCCAATCGAAAGTTATATAAGGACTTTGATCCTTAAAGTCGGATAAAAAATATATTGGAGCTATATCTAAATCTGAACCGATATTCACGAAATTTAACACACATCATTCTAGACTTCATTCAGTACGCTATGCCAAATTTCGTGCAAGTCGAAACCCATATAGGAACTTTGGTTCACCATTTACCTTAAATCGGACGAAAATATATATGGAAGCTATATATAAAGCTGACCTGATTTTCTCGAAATTTGGCACACGTCATTCTAGAGTATATATGGACTTTGGAGCACCATTTACATTAAATCGGACAAAACTATATATGGGAGCTATATCTAAATCTGGACCAATTTTCAGGAAACTTAGCAATATCAATCTAGGCTTAATTCAGTAAGCTGTGCCAAATTTCGTGGAAATCGAAGAATATATAGGGACTTCCGTGCACTTTTTACCTAAAATCGGACGAAACTATATATGGGAGCTATATCTAAATCTGAACCGATTTTCCCGAATCTCATTCTAGACTCAATTCATTATGCTATGCCAAATTTCGTGCAAATCAAACGATAAAGAGGGACTTTGGTGAACTATTTACCTAAAATCGAACGAAAATATATATGGGAGTTATATCTAAATCTGAACCGATTTTAAGGAAACTTAACACACATCATTCAAGACTTAATTCAGTACGCTATGCCATATTTCGTGCAAATCAAAAGATATTTAGGAACTTTGGTGCACCACTTACATAAAATCGGACAAAACTATATATGGGAGCTATATCTAAATCTGAACCGATTTTCTTGAAACTTTGCACACATCATTCTAGACCTAATTCCAAATGTTATGCAAATCGAAAGATATATGGGGACTATGGTGCACCATTTACTTAAAATCGGGTGAAATTATATATGGGAGTTATATCTAAATCTGAACCGATTTTCATGAAACTTTACGTACGTCATTCTGGGCTAAATTCAGTGCGCTACACAGAATTTCGTGCAAATCGAAAGATATATAGGGACTTTGGTGCACCATACCTTAAATCGGAAGAAAATGTATATGGGAGTTATATCTAAATCTGAACCGATTTTTTCCAATTTCAATAGAGATCGTCCTTGGGCCAAGTAAATGAGCTGTGCCAAATTTCACCCAAATCGGATGATAAATGCGACCTGTAATTTGTTTACAATTTAACATCAACAGACGGACGGACATGCATGGATCGACTCAGAAAGTGATTCTATGAATATCCTTAAAAGGAACCATATGTCTATCTCGTTTCCTTTTGCCTGTTACAAACATATGCACAAAGACATAAGGATTTTTTTATCCTGGATTTTTAAATAATTGTTTTCCATATTTATTTTCCAAATTATAAAAAAATATAAATTTTCCCCATATATACACATGTCCACCATAGTATGGAGGGTATATTAATTTTGTCATTTCGTCGAAATATTCACTTCCGACCCTATAAAGTATATATATTCTTGATCAGGGTAAAATTCTAAGATGATCTAGCCATATCCGTTCGTGCGTCTGTTGTAATCACGCTATTTGCTGAAGGAATTGAGATAGGGTGTTGAAATTTTGCATAGATTTGTCTTTTATCTGCAGGCAGTTCGAAGATGGGATATATCGGTCGACGTTAAGGAATAGCTCCCATATAACTGTATTTTTTTGTTGAAACTGTAATGTGTGCTGAACCCAAATCTGTTCTAATTTTGAAAATAACTAAAAAATTGTACAACTTATGCTGAAATTACTAAAGATAATAAATAATTATTAATATTCATACGCACCAGTGACCTCTATTAAAAATAATTATACGCACCATGGTCTTTGTAGGCAAATATCTGGAAAATTCGAATGCAATATGCCTTTGAATTCATATACTAACGATTTTTCACGCCCTATTAAGCCCACAAAAAAATATTTTTTAATAACACCATGCCCTTTTGAGGTAAGAACAAATATTTTTTAATAACTCCATGCCCTATTGAGGTAAGAAAAAATATTTTTTAATAACTCCATGCCTTATTGAGGTCTCAAAAAATATTTTTTAATAACTCCATGCCTTATTGAGGTCTCAAAAAATATTTTTTTAATAATTTTGGTTTTAGCTGTTATGTGTGCTGAACGAAAAACTGTTCTTATTTGGAGAATAACATAGAAATGGAAAAAGTTATGCTGAAATTACTGAAGATAATAAATAATTATTAACAGTCATACGCACCAGTGACCCCTATTAAAAATAATTATACGTACGGCAGTCTTTGCAGGCAAATATTTGGAAAATTTTACTACAATATGCCATTGTAATTCATAAAAAATATTTTTTGAGGCTTTATAAGGCCTTATTGAGGTCTCAAAAAAATATTTTTTAATAACTCCACGCCTTATTGAGGCCTCAAAAAATATTTTTTAATAACTCCACGCCTTATTGAGGCCTCAAAAATATTTTTTAATAACTCCACGCCTTATTGAGGTCTCAAAAAATATTGTTTTATTGAGGCCTCAAAAAATATTTTTTAATAAATCCACGCCTTATTGAGATCTCAAAATAAATCCAAGTCTTATTGAGGCCTCAAAAAAATATTTTTTAATAACTCCACGCCTTATTGAGGCCTCAAAAAATATTTTTTAATAACTCCAAGCCTTATTGAGGCCGCAAAAAATATTTTTTAATAACTCCACGCCTTATTGAGGCCTCAAAAAATATTTTTTAATAACTCCACGCCTTATTGAGGCCTCAAAAAATATTTTTTAATAACTCCACGCCTTATTGAGGCCTCAAAAAATATTTTTTAATAACTCCACGCCTTATTGAGGCCTCAAAAAATATTTTTTAATAACTCCACGCCTTATTGAGGCCTCAAAAAATATTTTTTAATAACTCCACGCCTTATTGAGGCCTCAAAAAATATTTTTTAATAACTCCACGCCTTATTGAGGCCTCAAAAAATATTTTTAATAAATCCACGCCTTATTGAGGTCTCAAAAAATATTTTTTAATAAATCCACGCCTTATTGAGGTCTCAAAAAATATTTTTTAATAACTCCATGCTCTATTGAGGTAAGAAAAAATATTTTTTAATAACTCCATGCCTTATTGAGGTCTCAAAAAATATTTTTTTGATCATTTCGGTTTTAGCTGTTATGTGTGCTGAACTCAAAACTGTTCTTATTTGGAAAATAACATAGAAATGGAAAAAGTTATGCTGAAATTACTAAAGATACAAAATAATTATTAATAGTCATACGCACCAGTGACCTCTATTAAAAATAATTATACGCACGGTAGTCTTTGCAGGCAAATATTTTGAACATGTTACTGCAATATGGCTTTGTAATATTTTTTAATAGCTCCATGTCCTATTAAGGTCTCAAAAGATATTTTTTAATAAATTTTTTTTTAATAAATCCAAGTCTTCGAATCTGCTAGAAAAATATTTTCTTTTGTAATTTAATATGACCTTAAATTTCTCTCCCTTGTTATACTCTTTCTAGCATCTCTTTAATAAATTACATACATTTTATGTTATCCTATTTATAGTCCTGTCAAGGAGCACATAAAAAACTTATAAACCTACTTTCGTTACGTTTCTATTTTTTATACTTTTTTTACTCTACAATGATTTATATAAACATTGTGGGGGTTTTATTTTTTTTTTTTATGTTCCTAGATTCCCATTGGAATATAAAACCAACTTTTGTTTGTCTGTCTGCTGAGGGGTTTTTTATTTTTATATCCAATTTTGTGTTTTTTGTTCGACGAGACACTAGAGAAAAATCTCAATAATCTTTTGATTGTGGTAGGTAAGTGTTAGCTTCTTAAAGTTGGTATTAAAAAAAATAGAATTCCTAACAAAAGAGAAAAAGATCGGAAAAATTTAAAGGCTTTTGGATAAGGAAATGTTTGAATGTGAATCCTATGTATGTATGTCTGTATGTCTTCTTAAGAACATTCCATAAAAATCCAATCTTTGAAATCTTTAGGGTGGAGTTATTTTTTCTATTTCATTCACATCTTAGTTAAGATTATCATAGTGTATGTGTGTCTATGGGTGTGTGTGTGTTTGTGCGTGCCTGTGTGTGTGCATGCCTTTGTGTGTTTATATGTGTGTGACAGACCAACAATAAAATCGAATAAAAATTTGACAACAAATTTCTGTTCTTGTGTCTTGTATCTGTCACCAATTTTTCATTAGTGAGAGCTAGAGATTTGTCATGATTTGTTTGGGTTTTTTTTTCTTCTTGGACCAATCATCACTTGCAACATCATTATTATCCGTCACATGATAATAATCATGATGATTATTGCAAAAATTGATGTATTTTGGACAACACATTGAACTTCCCCCTTCCCCCCGTTTCCCTAAGGCACTGCACTGCAAAAAGTTGTTGCGTTCAAATTCAAATGTCCTGGATGTTCGTGTGTGTCTCTGTGTGTCCTGTAAAGAAGTTTTCCGGTGCATGCGCCACAAATTAATCGTATGGCTATGGATTCTCTATGATTTTAATGTTTTTCAATATTTAACAACAACAATAGCAATGACGACGGCAACAGTAACAACAACAACCACACTGAGTACTATTTCTACTACAACAACGACCAAGGAAAACTGATACGAACCGATGAACATAGAAAAATACATAGGCTGTAGTACATCATATGTGTATGTATGTTTGTGTGTGTGCAGATGAACTCACATGCACATAAATAAGTATTTGTTATTTTTTTGTTCATGTGTGTGGGTGTGTGTGTTTGTTTGCATTTTAATTCCATAACATAGAGAGCTAGAGCCAGCCAGCCATACACCATAACTCCGATGTTGTTGTTGTTGCTCTGTGTGTTTTGTACTTTGGGTAAATTTTTACGAAATGAAACGAATTTGGTTTTGTTTTTTTTTTGTGTGTTCACCTTCATGATGCAGTGGTGTTGCCTCCTGCATGGACAAAGAACAACAAGTCAACAAAGAATAGTAGCAACAAAAATAGATGCAAAAAAATTGTAAAAAAACAACAAAACAAACAACAGTTAACATTAGTTTTCTGTTATACTTTAAATTTAATTCTGTTATACTTGAATTTATGTCAAAATTGGGACAGGGATTTGAAAGAGTTTTCAAAACAATTTTGAAATAAAAGAGAGCGTATACGCAATAATATAACGTATATGTCGAATGGGCGGCTGGCGTAGGGGATGATAGATACCAAGTAACGGCTCTGATTGACTTTAACATGGCGAAGTCCAGGCTTATCTTGATCCCTCTTTCATCTCAATTGGGGACACTGACCTCCCCGCGGTGCCACCTGGGGAGCTATTTTCATCACCCAATGAAATAGTGAGCTTATATGTGCCGCGAGTTCACCCATAAAAACTATAAAAAATGGATTGAGGCATCGGGTTAGTTGCCCACTCTCGGAAAACCCAAACTACAATGAACCAGTGAGCGGAGCAGTATAGTCGGACGGGGCCGACCATATGATACCCTACACAACTTCCACGAAAATCTAACTTTCTGTGGTTCTATATTCTGAGCATGGGCAATATTTCGATATATTTCCACACTCTTGACCGATTAGTGGTTAACCAATATTACTAATATTCAGAACAACCCTTCTAATTTCTTGGCCAAATTCCCTTCACCGTGGGTTGTCTTGCGATGTTAGGCTTTCAATTGTGGCCTATTGATCGACTCGAAATAATACAAAAAATTAAGTTCTCGGTCCAGTTCATCCCAAAATTATTATCTGATCATCAGCGAAAATTATAGGCGTTGTCCTTGACCATACATGGATCCTCATGGAAAATTTCAAAGCGATCAGAGCTACATTTCCGCCCTCTAGTGTGATAATGGGATACTAAATAATATCTGAATACGTAAGAACCTGTAAATATTTAAGTGTAAATCCCACGTCCAAGTACTTAGGACCAATTTAAGGTATCAATTTAAAAGTCAACCACTCCTCTTGAATATACTATCAACTTCTCGGGTCTATGTCCTTCGGGAGTTAATACATACGCCATAGAATACAAATTTTGTAATTTTTCACACAAAAGTCAGGGTCCATTTGACCCGCTAAATATTGGCCGATCTTTATCAAAACAGACATGCTAATTCTTTGGCCCGATCCCCTACACTATGTAAAATTTCACAATGTTCGGGCCATAATTGCGGCCTCTGGAGCGACCAGAAAAACCGACAAAAATAAAGTTTTTGGTCCATTTCATCCCCTAAATATTAACCGATCTTTTCCAAAAACAATAGGGGTCTTCATTGGCCAGAACCTATCCTACATGCAAAATTTCGTGAAGATTGGTCCATAACTGTGACCTGTATCGTGTTTACAAATTATGATGGACAGACGGACGGACGGACACACATGTCTAGATCGACTCAGCTAGTCGAGATATGACGATCGGCATACTTAAAGGTGGGTCTAGGACCAATATTTTGCGGCGTTACAAACTATTGGGGCTGCACAAAGCTATAATACCCTGACAACATAGTTGTGTAGGGTATAAAAAGCAAAGAAAAAGAAAACCAAACCCCCCTAATGTAGACGACCCCCGCAAACGTATAAAGGACCACAATCTGCGAATCTGCACTTGGAATGTGCGCACGTTGTACAGAATAGGCGCAGTGTTCGCTTTGGCGGATGTACTCAAGAAGTACAAAGCCGATATTATTGCATTACAGGAAATGCAATGGAAAGGGACTAGGGTAAGTAAATCAGACGATTAGGCCCTGCATTAGAGCTGCCATGAAACGAGACATGAATTTGGCTGCGGATTTATGGTTAACAGGCGAATAAAAGACCTCATCTCCAGATTCACGACAGTAGATGAACGAATTGCTATAATCCGTATAAAAGCGAAATCCTTCTACATCAGTCTCATTGGCGCCCATGCTCCGACCGAAGATAAAGATGAACAGACCAAAGATATATTTTACGAGAGCCTAGAAACAGCATATGACCGTTGCCTTGACCATGACATTAAAAATCTGCTAGAAGATTTCAATGCAAAAATCGGAAAGGAAAATGTCTTTGGCGCCACCGTCAGAAAATTCAGCCTTCATGACGAAACATCCGACAACGGCATGAGGTTGATTGACTTCGCGGCAGCAAAAAAACATGGTAGCTAGCAGCACCAGATTAAAGCATCTCGATATGTACAAGGCCCAATGGATTTCTCCCGATCAAACAATGAGATCAAACAAATCGATCATGTTGTGATAAATGGAAGGCATTCATCAACGAATATCGATTCGAACCATTAGCTTGTGACAACCAAGGTACGCACCCGTCTTAATGTAGCAGCAAAGGTGCGATCTAATGTAACACGGAAATTTGACGTCGAACAGCTGCAAACACAACAGGTAGCCGAGGCCTACTCTGCTCAACTTACCCAACTGCTTGACGAAAGCACCCCTTGTCCCGATAATAATATAGAAGCACAATGGCAGAGAATTGCCCACTCCCTACGAACTACAGCAAAAGCAACATTTGGGTACCAAAAACCAACACACAGAAACCCAAAGTACGATCAGGAGTATCGTAATGCAATTGATCTGAAAAACACAGCGTATAGGGCAACCTTGCGGACAGTAGCAACACGTAATGCGATGAAGAATTATCGGGAGAAAAGGTGAGAGGAGAAAAGTATTTTCAGAAAAAAGAAGAAAGAACAAGAAAAACGTGAGCGTGAGCAAATCAAGATGTACCGGAGTCAGAATAAAGTCCGAAAATTCTACCAACGGGTAAACCACCAAACCGAAGGCTTTGATGCAGGCACATCCTCCTGTAGAGATGAAGAAGAAAACCTGGTGACAGATACAGAAAAAATGAAGAATGAACAAGAAAAGCGTGAGCGTGAGCAAATCAAGGTGTACCGGAGTCAGAATGTAGTCCGAAAATTCTACCAACGGGTAAAACATCAAACCGAAGGCATTGGTGCAGGCACATCCTCCTGTAGAGATGAAGAAGGAAACCTGGTGATAGATACAGACAGCGTGCTGAGGATCTGGAAGGAGCATTTTGAAAAACTTCTGGTATCAAATAGTAGCGGAAAAGAGGATACGCCAGAACCAATAATAGATGTCGGCATAGAGTTTATACCACCTAGCCAAGATGAAGTCAGAATAGCAATCAATCGGCTGAAGAATAGTAAAGCAGCAGGTGCCGATGGATTACCAGCCGAACTATTCAAGACTGGTGGTCAGATGCTGGTAAGGAGCCTGCACACAATTTGCTTAGAAGAATGCATGCTCAATGATTTGAACCTCAGCATACTGTGTCCCGTGCACAAAAAATGAGACAAGACGATATGTGCCAACTATAGAGGAATAAGTCAGCTTGCCATCGCATATAAAGTGCTATCCAGTGTGCTATGTGAACGATTGAAGCCAATGGTCAATGACATTATTGGACCATACCAATGCGGCTTTAGACCTGGCAAATCCACCATTGACCAGATTTTCACTCTGCGCCAAATGCTGGAAACCCCCACGAAAAACATATCGACACATACCACCTACTCGTCGAATCTTAAGCCGCATTCGACAGCCCTATCCGTTTAGAGGTGTATAAAGTCATGTCTGCGTTTGACATTCCTGGAAAATTAATTCGGCTATGCAGGACAACTTTAACTTGCACAAGATCAGCAGTTAAAGTCGGAAAGGACGTCTGGGAGCCCTTTAATACCGAACGAGGATTCAGACAAGGTGATAATTTGTCGTATGATATCTTTAACATCCTGCTGGAAAAGGTCATACGAGAGGCAAAGGTGAACAGAAATGGCACTCTGTACAGCAATCAACACATGTTACTCGCCTACGCCGCCGATGACATCGATATAATGGGTCGAACATTGTGAGCGGTAACAGCCACCTTTAAACAAATTGAGAAGAAGTATGCCAAAGTGGGTCTGGCAGTAAACGGCGAAAAAACCAAGTTGATCAACGCGCAAGACGTCCAGTAGACTCGGACCAACTGTGGAACTTGCGAACTATAACTTCGAGGTAGTCAAAGATTTTGTATACCTTGGAACCGCCATAAACAAAACGAATGAAATCAGTTTTGAAATTAGGAGAAGGATAGTAATGGCCAACAGATGCTACTATGGTCTGAGCAAACAACTCAAAAGCCAGGTCACCTCCCGCCAGACCAAACTCAACTCTAAAAGACGCTGATACTACCCGCCGTGCTGTTATATGGATCTGAAGCATGGGTACTTGCGCAAGCAGATGAGACAGCTCTTGGAGTGTTTGAGAGAAAAATTCTCCGAAAGATCTATGGGCCGATCTGCGTTGACGGTGAATATCGCAGTCGAATGAACCATGAGTTGTGCCAGCTATTCTCGGACATCGGCATTGTTAGACACATTGAGCTGCAGCGAGTACGTTGGCTAGGTCATGTTGTGAGAATGGATGAAGATGCCCCAGCCCAGAAGGCATATAGAAGCGAACCAACTGATGGTTCATGCAGAAGGGGAAGGCCATGAAAACGATGGGAAGATCAAGTCGAAGACAACATTGCCGAATATGGTCTTTCAAATTGGAAAAACTGCACAAAAGACCGACGCGCCTGGAAATCTTTTCTAAGCTCGGCTTATGGAACGAAAGTTCGGTCACAAGCCAGCTAAGTAAGTAAGTACTGAATTATGTCTAGAAATATGTGTGCTAAATTTCGTGAAAATCGGTTCAGATTTAGATATAGCTCCCATATATAGTTTCGTCCGATTTAAGGTAAATGGTGTACCAAAGTCCCCATATATCTTTCGATTTGAACGAAATTTGGCATAGTGTACTGAATTAGGTCTAGAATGGTGTGTGATAAGTTTTGTGAATATCGGTTCAGATTTAGATATAGCTCCCATATAAAACTTCGTCCGATTTTAAGTAAATGGTGCACCAAAATCCCTATATATCCTTCGATTTGCACGAAATTTGGCATAGCGTACTGAATAAAGTCTAGAATGATGTGTGCTAAGTTTCGTAAAAATCGGTTCAGATTTAGATATACCTCCAATATAAATTTTCGTCCGATTTAAGGTAAATAATGCACCAAAGTCCCTTTATATCCTTCGATTTCCACGAAATTTGGCACATGTTGATGCATTAGGCCTAGAATGATGTGTGTTAATTTTCTTGAAAAATCGGTTCAGATTTAGATATAGCTTCTATATCTGACCAAATGAAAAATTTAGTATCGGTTGCAGAATGACATGTTTATGGATCCAATTTCATTTTACTGGTCCTCAAAAAATGCGACGTCTGTTAGGATCCATCTGTTGAATATACCCAAAGGGGTGAAGGGTATCATGTAGTCGGTCCCGTCCGACTTTACTACATTCCTTACTGGTTTTTTTTAAATATACGCATTTAGATAGGCCTGAAAAATAATTTTTAAAAAATCTACGCGTATAAATCCTTTTGAACCACTGTTCCATCCCTCATTCATTACGAAATAAAGCAATAATAAAGCAATTGTTTTTGTTGCCGTTCAATTTCTATCAGCAACACAACAACACTTTACTATAAAGCAACAGCAACAAACACACATACTTCATGACGATGGCATAGTCATTCACAGTTACACTCTCTTTTTCTGAGTGAGTGTCTGTGTGTGTGTTTGCACACACTACACAAAAATCACAACAAAAAAGGGAGTTGATATGTTTGCACGCACGGACAAGTATCCAAAAGGATAGAAGCACACACATGAGTGTGTTTGTTTGTATGTATAGTATATATAATGACCAACTCCACAAAACACACACACACATACACATACGTACAGAGATAAAAATGTAAAAACAAAAATACAACTCTAACGCATAGAAGTATGCACTAAAAAATAAATCAACTTTTGATTTTAAACAAAATTACCTAGACTACGAACGGCATCGTCATCGTGTGTGTGGACGGAAGGCCGGTCGGTCGGTCGGTTGGACGGCAAGCTCTGGCTAGTGTGTTGATGATGATAATTTTGTTGCTGTTGCCGTTGTTGTTGGTTCGTTAGGCATACGCAACCTAGTAGCATGGAATATAACATTCAACATACATACACACATACATCTGAACGAAAATAAATATGTGGGTGATTATAAAATCTCTCATATCCGAGACATATAATGGATCATAGAGTCCATAGATATGCGGACAAAAGGGATTAAGTCGAAAATGTGTTGGGAAATAAAAATCTACGCCTTGAGGTAGGCATTAAAAATATTTTTTTTTTAAAAAATCTAAGCCTTAAGGTATGCTATAGCCAGTAAGGAAAGTAGTCAAGTCGGACTGGGCCGACTATATGATATCCTTCACCGCTTTGGGTATATTGTACCTATGTATTCTTACAATTGTATGACAATGTAGGGTTTTTGGTGCACCATTTACCTTAAATCGGATGAAAATATATATGGGAGCTATACTTAAATCTGAACCGATTTTCATGAAACTAAGCACACATCATTTTAGGTTTAGTTCAATACGCTATGCCAAATTTCGTGCAAATCGAAAGATATTTAGGGACTTTGGTGCACCATTTACCTTAAATCGGACTAAAATATAAATGGCAGCTACATCTAAATCTTATCCGATTTTCTCGAAAGTTGGCACACATCATTCTACACCCAATTTAGTACGCTATGCCAAATTTCGTGCAATTCGAAAGATATATAGGCACTTTAATGCACCATTTACATTAAATCGGACGAAAATATATATGGGAGCTATATCTAAATCTGAACCGATTTTCACGAAACTAAGCACACATCATTGTAGGTTTAATTCAGTATGCTATGCCAAATTTCGTGCAAATCGAAAGATATTTAGGGACTTTGGTGCACCATTTACCTTAAATCGGACAAAAATATATATGGGAGCTATATCTAAATCTGAACCGATTTTCACGAAACTTAACACACATCATTCTAGACGCAATACAATACGCTGTACCAAATTTCGTGCAAATCGAATGATATATAGGGACTTTGGTGCACCATTTACATAAAATCGGACGAATATATATATATATATATATATATATGGCAGCTATATTAAATCTGAACCGATTTTTATGAAACTTAGCACACACCATTCTGGACTTACTTCAGTACGCTATGCCAAATTTCGTGCAAATTGAAAGATGTATAGGGAATGTTTTCCAACCTTCAAATCGGACGAAAATATATATGGGAGCTATATCTAAATTTGAACCGATTTTCACGAAACTTAGCACACATCATGCCAGAGTTAATTCAGTACGCTATGCCAAATTTCGTGCAAATCGAAAGGTGTTTAGGGACTTTGGTGCACCATTTACATAAAATCGGACGATAATATATATGAGAGCTATATCTAAATCTGAATCAATTTTCACGAAACTTTACACACGTTACTCTAGAACTAATTTCGTACGCTGTGCCAAATTTCGTGCAAATCGAAAGATATTTAGCGACTTTGGTGCACCATTTACCTTAAATCGGCCGAAAATATATGGGAGCTATATCTAAATCTGAACCGATTTTTCAATTTCAATAGTTATTCTATGCATATTCTCAAAAGGAACCATGTGTCTATCTCGTTTCCTTTTGCCTGTTACAAACATATGCACAAAGACATTATACCCTGTACCACAGTGTGGTGAAGGGTATAAAAATAATTTTTAAAAGATCCACCCACGCCTTGAAATAGCCATTAAAAATATTTTTTTATTAATTTCTGGACTTATGTGCTTTCATCTTTAGACGCAATTATATGTAACTAGATTTTTACTTGTTATAAAACAAAAGTAATACTGGCTAACATCAGCATCACTACTAGAACACCATGGTCTGCTCTGGCTGGTCGGCCGGACAGCTAGCCATCATCATCATCAGCAATGTTTTCCAATTCAGAATCCAAATTGTTGGCCAGTAGTCAGACATCCCAATGGCAGATTTTGCTAGCCGGCATTGCTAACCTTACTGACTGGCCGGCCGGTTGGCTGTCCGGCTGACTGTCCATCGTTTAGTTATAGTCCCAATGACCAGACATAACACAGACAAAACATAAAGCACACACACAAATATATACATATTTTACTGAAATAAACAAATGAACCGATATATATCGACAAAACAACAAGAAGAAGAAAAACAACAGCAATATATCTATTTTTGATACAGAACATAACTACCTATCAACCATGTGTGTATATTTGTCTACACATGTTTCTACATAAATTTGTGTCCATCCATCCAGGCAGCCATCGAGCTAGCCATGTGGACAAACATACATCGCTACATACAAATATAGGAAACATTGAGCTGCAGAGTTTCAAATATAACATTTTATAAAATGCACATCAAAAAAAGTAGTCTAGAATTACGAAAAATTCACAACACACACACACATACACATGAGTATAACGCATAGCAGAGTTATCCTGATTGGGAAGGATCACTAAAGAGGAACATAAAAAAATCCACAGAAGTCATGGATTTTTTAAAAATATTTTCTAGGTCTAGAGCAACGGCTCTGATTGGCTTTAACATGACGAAGTCCTGGCTCATCTTGGTCCCTCTTTCATCTCGATTGTGGACACTGACCTCCCTTGGTGCTACCTGGGGTAGTTATTTTCATCACCCGATGAAATAGTGAGTTAATATGTGCCAGTAGATGAGCGAATTGCTATAATCCGCATAAAAGCGACGTTCTTCTACATCAGTCTCAGTCTTTGCACCCATGCTCCGACCGAAGATAAAGATGAACAGACCAATGACATATTTTACAAGCGCCTAGACCTAGACAGCCTAGACAGTATAGGACCGTTTCCCTGGACATGACATTAAAATTCTGCTAGGAGATTATAATGCAAAAATCGGAAGAGAAAATATCTTTGGCCCCACCGTCGGAAAATTCAGCCTCCATGAAGAAACATCATACAACGAAATGAGGTTGATTGACTTCGCGGCAGCAAACAGCACCAGATTCAAGCATCTCGATATACACAAGGCCACCTGGATCTCTCCTGACCAAGCAATGAGAAATTAAATTGATCATGTTGTGATAGACGGAAGGCATTCATCCAGTGTATTAGACGTCCGATCGATCCGAGGAGCGAATATCGATTCGGACCATTACGTTGGGGCAGCCAAGGTACGCACCGGTCTTAATGGTGCGATCTGGTAAAGGTGCGAGCTGCAAACACAACAGGTAGCCGAGGCCTACTCTGCTTAACTTACCCAACTGCTTGATGAAAGCACCCCTTGTCCCGATAATAGTATAGAAACACAATGGCAAATAATTGCCCACTCCCTACAAACTGCAGCAAAAGCAACACTTGGGTATCAAAAACCACCTCCAAGAAACCCATGGTACGATCAGGAGTATCGTAACTGCTACTGATGTGAAAAACGCTGCGTATAGGGCAACCTGGCGGACAGTAGCAACACGTAATGCGATGGAGAACTATCGGGAGAAAAGGACATAGGAGAAACGTGTTTTCAGAAAAAAAGAAGAAAGAACAAGAACAACGTGAGCGTGAGCAAATCGAGATGTACAGGAACCAGAATGAAGTCCGGAAATGTTACAATGAGTAAAACACCAAACCGAAGGCTTTGGTGCAGGCACATCCTCCTGTAGAGATGAAGAAGGAAACCTGGTGACAGATACATACTGCGTGTTGAGGATCTGGAAGGAGCATTTTGAAAAGCTTCTGGTATCAAATAGTAGCGGCGAAGAAGATACCCCATAACCAATTAGAGATGATGGTATACAGTGTATACCACCTAGCCATGATGAGGACGTAAAAGCAATTAATCGGCTGAAAAACAATAAAGCAGCAGGAACCGATGGGTTACCAGCCAAACTATTCAAGACTGGTGGTCAGATGCTGGTCAGGAGCATGCACGAGCTGATTAGTACAATTTGGCTAGAAGAATGCATGCCCAATGATTGGAACCTCAGCATCCTGTGTCCCGTGCACAAAAAAGGAGACAATACGATATGTGCCAACTATAGAGGAATAAGTCTTTTTTCCATCGAATATAAATTGCTATCCAGCGTGCTGTGTGAACGACTGAAGCCAGTGGTCAATGACATCAATGGACCATACCAATGAGGCTTCAGACCTGGCAAATCCACCATTGACCAAATCTTCACTCTGCCCCAAATCCTGGAAAAAAACCCACGAAAAACACATCGACACATACCACCTATTTGTCGACTATAAAGCCTGATTCGACAGCCCTATCCGTTCAGAGGTGTTTGGCATTCCTGCAAAATTAATATGGCTATGCAGGATAACTTTAAGTGGCATAAAGTCACCAGTTAAAGTAGGAAAGGCCTATCGGAGCCCTTCAATACCGAACGATGATTAAGATAAGGTGACAGTTTGTCGTGTGATCTTTAGAATTAATGTTACTCGCCTACGCCGATGACATCGACATATTGGGTCGAACATTGAGAACCGTAACAGCCACCTTTGAGAAGGAGTCTGCCAAAGTGGGTCTAGCAGTAAACGGCGAGAAGACCAAGCTGATGGTATCAACGCACAGGACGTCCAGTAGACTCGGACTAACTGTGGAACTTGAGAACTACAGCTTCGAGGTAGTTAAAGATTTTATATACCTTGGTACCGCCATAAAATCGGAGAAGTATTATGATGGCCAACAGATGCTACTACGGTCTAAGTAAAGACTAAACTCACACTTTATAAGACGCTGATACTACCCGATCTGCTATATGGATCTGAAGCATGGGTACTTGCGCAAGCAGATGAGGCAGCTCTTGGGGTGTTTGAAAGAAAAATTCTCCGAAAGATCTACGGGCCGATCTGTATCGACCGTGCATATCGGTGTCGAATGAACCACGAGCTCTACAATTATACGCGGACATCGACACAGTCAGTCGTATTGAGCTGCAGCGACTATGATGGCTAGTCCATGTTGTGCGAATGAATGAGAATGTCCAAGCTCAAAATGCATATAAAAGCGAGCCAACCGGTTCCCGTAGAAGGGGAAGGCCACGAAAATGGAAAGACCAAGTAGAAAACAACATTTTGGAACGTGGTCTTTTAAACTGGTGGAGATGCGTAAAAGTCCGACGCGCTTGGAAATATTTTTAAAGCTCGGCTTATGGAACAACCGTTTTGTAACAAGCCAGCTAAGTAAGTAATTAAATCCACTCCTTAATGTAGGCTTCAAAAATATTTTTTACTAAATCCAGGGTAGGTTTTAAAAGCTATTTTTAATAAATCCAAGATTTAAATTAGGCTTCAATTTTTTTTTTATAAATCAACGCCTAAAGTAAAGCTTCAAAAATATTTGTTTTCAAATCATGCCTTCCGTGTATGCCTAAATATGTTTTCCAACTCCAAAAAGCGTGATCATGTTTAATCTGATCTAACAGAAGATCTATTTCTGCTCCTGATCCATACTTCCTATTTAGATTTTGGTAGTAACCAGATGTATGCCATATTGATGCTCTCTGGATGTTGAATGGTCAATGTGTGTAAAAGAACTGTGTGTGTGTGCATGTATGTGTGTAGGCCAAACTAGTTATGGGAATGATATGCAGGTGGATTATTTTTTGCGTACTTCTCTACAAAACAGTTTTTAATGCCAAACATTTGTTCTCAACGCCCAGTGATAACCCATGGACCTACACTCGCACAGCCAAGCCTCCATACATTCCCTCTCCCCCATACAAGTATTTGACACCCAATTAGCTCATACTCTAGGTATTTGTTGTTTCAATTTTTTTTTTTTAGTTTGGACTTTTAACATAACTCTCTGTTTGTTTGTGATATAAATTTCTATGTGCATGTGTGTGTATTTGTGTGAGTGTGTATGTGTGTGTGTGTTTCATCATCATCCTTTTGTTTCAAATGATCTCACACTCCCATTATAAAATAAAAATTAACAACAAACCAAAAAAATATACCGGAAATCTCTCTCCTCTCTGGCACTCTTTGCCCTTCACACACACACACACTCGGTTTCCCATGCTCACTCTTGCCTTTCTCTGGCTCTCTGTGTATAGCTGTGCTTTGAGTTTGAATCGATGATGATTGTTTTGTGATGATGATGTTGGTGTTGTTGTGATGCAACTATTCTACATCTCCTATTGCTGATATTTTTTCTGTTTTTCTGCTCCCCTCTCTCTCTCTCTCTCTCTGTTTCTCCGAATGTGTGTCTCTAGCTCTCCTAGAGCAGAGTAGTTGAGCTCGTTAGAAGAAGAGTTGTTGTTGTTGACTATGAGTTTTACGACTACGACTAAATTGTTCAAAGCCGAGGCCGATGATGGTTGGATGGCTGATGGTATATTGCCTCTCGTCCGATTGCCTGCCGACCGACCGGCCGGCCACCTGCCTGCCTGCCTGTTGTCCTGCACAATCATGTGTACGCTGTGTGTGCATTTAAAATTTGTTATCGTTGTCTAACTCGGCATAGTTGTTGTGTAGTCGTCAAACTCGACACAGGGAAAAGTTTTTGTGTGTCGAGCTGAACCCAAAATAGTCGAATAGTCGAGTCGCATCACCCGTTTTGTCGATGTTGTGCTTTTTAAAAGACTCGAGTTCCTGTTCCTGAAAAGTTGTCGTAAACTTTTCCTAACACTCACAAAACCCCAACGACATAGGCCAATTGGATTTTTTCGAACGAAGGAACAAAAAAACTGAGAATAAGCCCAACCAAGAGGAGTAACAAACTTGTACCCCTATCTCACAAAAAAAGAAGAAAAAGAGAACCCAGAAAAAAATTAAAGAAAAAAAGTGAAGAGGGCATCCTTTCTGAAACTCCTCGGTTGTGTTTGTGAATCTTGAGGCTGGGTACGGTAGTTGTGCCTCTGAGTAGTTGAGGTCCTTCGTACGTATAACGGTTTCTTGTGTTGTTTGTAATAGTAGCAGTGTTGTGTTCGTGTTTTTTTGCATTTTGGCGCCATTACAAAACTTGGCCCAGTGGTAGTAGCCCCATTCGATTGTATTTTTATGCTACAACGTAGTGTGTTCTCCTCTTGTGTTTAAAAGTGAGCCCAAAAAGTGGTAGCCAAAAGCCAGTACCTCATTCACGTTTTTATAAAGAAGGAAATAATAATAATAAAAAAAAAACAAAAAAACCCAAAGTGATAAAATCAAGTCACCATCCAAAACCAAAGTGTTACCCCCTATAAAAATATAAGTAAATCACTTCAGACCAGTCCAGTTTGAGGATAATAAGAGGTATGTATTTTTTTGTGACTGTGTGTGTTTCTTTGTGTTTGGTGTTCTAAGGACATTTTTATACTGAACATTCAAAATAAATTCGAACATAAGTGTTTCAACGGTGTTACCAAGAGTATCAAATTATTTACTTTGCCACAAAAGGATTATCGGATGGCGGCAAAAAATAGATGGATTAAAAAAATTAGCCGAATTTTTGGAAAGAAAATTTTAAAAAGCTTTCCACAATTTCTGTTGTGGAAATGAGAATAAAAATAATTATAAAAATTACAGCTACCTTAACTAAATCGGATTACTAAGGCGGAGGATGAATTTCATTCAAAATCAAAAATTTTCTAATGCCAATCGACAACCACAAGGCCTGAATAAAAAAAGTTATATTTTTTAAACAACATCTAGAAGACTTGGATTTATAATTTTTGCGATGACCAAGAGGACGAGGATTTTTAAAATAAAAAAATAATAAAAATAAAAAATAAGAACGATTTTTCAAATATATTTTTAGTATAAGAATAGTTTCGGACTTAAAAAAATATTTTTAATGTATACGAACAGTCGTGGATTTAGAAAAGTTTAACTATAGCGTGGATTTGAAAAAAATATTTTTTGAAGCATACCAACAGGCGTTGATTTTTAAAATCATATTTTTAAGTATACTTTAAGGCGTGGAGTTTTTAAATAATATTTTTAGAAGTACTTTAAGGCGTGGATTTTTAAAATATGATTTGTAAAGCATACTTTAATTCTTGAATTTCTTTAAATAATATTTTTCAAGCATACTTCAAGGCGTAGATTTTTTATATAGTACTTTTCAAGCATACTTCAAGGCGTGGATTTTTTAATAGTACTTTTCAAGCATACTTCAAGGCGTGGAGTTTTTAAGTAGTACTTTTCAAGCATACTTCAAGGCGTGTATTTTTTAAATAGTCCTTTTCAGTACTACTTTCAGGCGTGGATTTTTTAAATAGTACTTTTCAAGCATACGTCAAGGCGTGGATTTTTTAAATAGTATTTTTCAAGCATACGTCAAGGCGTGGATTTTTTAAATAGTATTTTTCAAGCATACGTCAAGGCGTGGATTTTTTAAATAGTATTTTTCAAGCATACGTCAAGGCGTGGATTTTTTAAATAGTATTTTTCAAGCATACGTCAAGGCGTGGATTTTTTAAATAGTATTTTTCAAGCATACGTCAAGGCGTGGATTTTTTAAATAGTATTTTTCAAGCATACGTCAAGGCGTGGATTTTTTAAATAGTATTTTTCAAGCATACGTCAAGGCGTGGATTTTTTAAATAGTATTTTTCAAGCATACGTCAAGGCGTGGATTTTTTAAATAGTATTTTTCAAGCATACGTCAAGGCGTGGATTTTTTAAATAGTATTTTTCAAGCATACGTCAAGGCGTGGATTTTTTAAATAGTATTTTTCAAGCATACGTCAAGGCGTGGATTTTTTAAATAGTATTTTTCAAGCATACGTCAAGGCGTGGATTTTTTAAATAGTATTTTTCAAGCATACGTCAAGGCGTGGATTTTTTAAATAGTATTTTTCAAGCATACGTCAAGGCGTGGATTTTTTAAATAGTATTTTTCAAGCATACGTCAAGGCGTGGATTTTTTAAATAGTATTTTTCAAGCATACGTCAAGGCGTGGATTTTTTAAATAGTATTTTTCAAGCATACGTCAAGGCGTGGATTTTTTCAATAGTATTTTTCAAGCATACATAAAAATTTTTTGTTCTAGCATAATCTAAGGCATGGACCTTTTAAATAGTACTTTTCAAGCATACTTCAAGGTGTGGATTTTTTAAATAGCACTTTTCAGTACTACTCTCACGAACATTTATTTATAGCCTATTTCATGGACGTTCAAAAATCCTACCTCAGAGACTGTTGCTTCTTAAAATAATATTTCCCAAAGAATTAAATTCAGATGTCTTTGGCCTTTGAAAAAATATACGTAAAAATCCACATCCTGAAAAAAGTGTGTCGTTTCCTTTAAAAATTCTACGCTCCGAAGATTTTTAATCCCTGAAAAAATATCCTTAAAAAATATTCTCACACTGAATTGAAATGATTTATAAATCCTCGGTGTGAACACTGATGACCCTTGAAAATATATTCTTTATTAATCCTCGCATTGAATACTGCTGGTCCTTGAAAACATGTCATATTAAAATTCGCGCCTATGGGATCTATATCTAAATCTGGACCGATTTTCAGGAAACTTGACAAATATCATTCTATACCTAATTAATTACGCTGTGCCACATTTCATGCAAATCGAAAGATAATTAGGGACTTTGGCGCACCATTTACCTTAAATCGGACGAAAATATATATGGGAGCTATATCTAAATCTGGACCGATTTTCAGGAAACTTAACACCCATCATTCTATACATAATTCATTACGCTGTGCCAAATGTAGTGAAAATCGAAAGATATATGGGGACTTTGGTACACCATTTACATTAAATCGGACGAAAATATATATGGGAGCTATATCTAAATCTGAACCGATTTTCATGAAACTTAACACACATCATTTTTGACCTAATTCATTACGCTACGCCAAATTTCGTGCAAATCGAAAGATATATAGGGACTTTTGTACACCATTTACCTTAAATCGGAAGAACATATATATTGGAGCTATATCTAAATCTGATCCGTTCGTCCTTGGGCCAATTAAGTGACCTGTGCCAAATTTCATCCAAATCGGATCATGAAAGCGACCTGCACTTTGTGAACAAAAATACACGGACGGACAGACGGACATGCATAAATCGACTCAGAAAGTAAATACACAATTACAAGACCAACACAGTCTTTGGGAAAAATAAGGCATTGATGGACCTTGAAAACATGATCATTGAAAATATATTGTATCAAAAATCTACCTAAGAAAAACTCTGGTCTCTAAAATCTGGTGGTGGTTGGGAAGATACTCCCTAAATGAAAGCAGATCATTGAAAAAAATATATACCTGAAAATATATGCTCTTATCCTTCAAAATAATCGTTGAAACCCTTTTCCGATGAACTACTGGAACTGGACTAATGGAACACAAGGATCTGCTTTCCCAAAATGAAGGCATATACTTGTGGTCTATAGATCCTTGAATAAAATATTCCTGAACATTTATGCTCTTATCCTGCAAAATAATCCTTGAAACTCCTATTGGATGAACTACAGGACCTTGAGAAAAATCTTTACTAATTTGATATATTCTCGAAGCTTGAATAATGCTTGGTTCTTAAAAAAATATTCCTCGAAATCCAGACTCCTATTCATCAGAGAAATATTCCTCATAGTGTAAATCCGGTAGTAAAATAATCGAGTCTCTGAGATCTAGAGGAGTCAGAATATACTCCTTAAATGAAAGTTCTGTGGACTGCAGGACATTGAAAATAAGATTCCTGAAAATGTATGATCTTATCCTTCAAAAAATATTGTATGTTGGTACCTAAAAAATCCGGATTCCACGGTTTGTTGGTCTACGATTTTGGAACATGAAAAAATAATTCCTTAATTAATTATAGAAATATTCTAACAAATTTGGGCTTTAAGTTTTTTTTATAAAAATATTTTTCTAAAAATACTTTCCAAAAAGTTCGAACATTTTTGAATTTTGAAATTTTGAATTTGGACTGGGCAGACCATACCCTACACAACTAACACAGAACTTTAACTTTCTTCGGTTGTTTATTTCGAGCCTGGACAATATTTCGTGATATTTGCTCCCTCTTGGCCGATTAGAGATCTACAGCACCTCTTTCTTACACTGACATCTTTTCCGAATATTCCCAATATTCAGCACAGGCCTTCTAATTACTTGTCCAGATTCCATTCACCGTGAGTTGTGTTGTGATGTTGGGCATGTGGCCTATAGATCGACTCAAAAAACAGAAAAAAATAAGTTTTTGATGTGATAATCATCGAAAATTATAGGCGATGTCCTTGACCATAACTGGAATCTCTTGGGAAAATTTGAAGCGATGAGCGTTATATGTCTGCTCTCTAATGTTAATGGGTTACTAAATAATAATAATAAACACCTATTAATATTTTAGTCTAACTCCCACATCCGAGTACATACAACAATATAATAGGTATAAATTTAAAGGCCAACCACGCCTCTTATAAATAATAACAACTTCTCGGTCCTATGTCCTTCACGAATAAATATATACGCCTTTTTCATTTTTCACACAAAAGTCAGGGTCCATTTCATCCCCTAAATATTAACCGATCTTTGCCAAAAATAATAGGGACCTTCATTGGCCAGAACCCATCCTACATGCAAAATTTCGCGCTACAAACTCTTGGGGCTGCACAAAGCTATAATACCCTGACATTGTTGTGTAGGGTATAAAAATTGGCCCATATTGGAATTTAAAACAAAAAAATTTTTAAAAATATTCAAAAAGTTCCTCCTTTTGAGGTTTGTTGTTAAAATACCCCATTAAAAAATCCCTTCTACTTGGATACCAAATTGTCCTTGCAAAACCAAAGAAATACATGTCCTACCTCATTTAAAAAACCCCAAAACAACACGAAAAAAATTCCATCACTTTTGTCCATTGACGTTGGCGATGGTGTTACACATATATTTCGTCTATTCTTTGTCGCTATTTCCCACCACGTTTGTTGTTTATTTGTTTGCATTTGTTTTTTTTTTTTTGGTTGGTTTTCTACCCCATATACGAGTAGACTCGTGCGAACATAGAGAACGTGGTTCTTACTTTAAGACCTACTTGTTGTACTTGACACATAAACACGTAACCAGTTTTCTACCCCCCGCCATCGGGCATAACAAAAGTGCAGGCAGACCAAAAACAAACTGCACTGGAGTATAGAAAAATTCACGATGTTTCATCAGTGGCGATGGCGATGTTGGCGGCGACGATGATGGCGGCGACGACTACGACGATGATGATGACGACGACTACAACATCAACATCGCAAAAATTCACTTTCAACGCGAAAGCGTACGTATATACGCGACACAGAAATTGCAATAACACGAAGTGCAGTAGTAGTACCAACAGCAACAACAACAGCGAGGCAGTCAGACAACCAGCCAGGCAGCCAACCAGCCTGCCTGCCTTTTTAACACCAAAAAAACATTCGCAACAAACGAGAAAAGCACGGAAATTGTACACAATTCATGTGCCACAAGTAGAGGCAGAAACAACAGCAGCAGTCATCTACAAATCGTAAAAATTCCTACATATATAAATTCACTATATTGGTCTCGTAGTACAATTCTACTATTACGATGTTGACGACCGACCACGGCCAATGCCACACATAGACACACGCACACTCACAGAGACACCCAACACAACTCTTCAAGCAGCACCCACCAAAAAGGTCTTTAACTTTAGTTTATGGCCAAAGAAATGGTTTGCCTACCACAAAAACCCATCAAACACACACACACAGTCTGCCATACACACACACAGGGACCCGCACATTTGTATGCCTTGCTCTCAGAGCATTCAAAAATGCATTACTCACACAACGGCAGCAGCCGCCCATCATCATCGTCGGCTCATGCCCCACCCCCACACACACACAAAAACCATTCCATCTTACAAAGGATGCAGCAGCATCCTTAATGCAAGGCTAAGGCCAGACCACTTACCACCCCATAACCCCCATTCCTAACTCTATCGTATACGTATTCACATGGCCAAAGGCAATGAATTTTTCCTGGTATTGCTGCAACTGCCATTCAATGATGGCCTGTGAGCAACTCACAGGGCTATTTACCAAAACATTGCTCCCCCCCCCCCCCTTCATTCCTCACCCCCTCTAAACAGCCACCCAGCTAGTCAGGCAATGCACATTT
Source organism: Musca vetustissima (assembly GCF_032173495.1). Classification (NCBI taxonomy): domain Eukaryota; kingdom Metazoa; phylum Arthropoda; class Insecta; order Diptera; family Muscidae; genus Musca; species Musca vetustissima. The sequence goes on from NW_026880278.1 coordinate 264,630, forward strand.
GCATCATTGCTCTCTGTTGCTCTTGGATTTTTGCATTCTCATTGAATGGTGAAAGGCTTGACTGTGGCTAGCCGGCCACAGACTCCCAACAGAGTCAGACGTACACACTCATACACACACTCCTATACACTCACAAAAGTTTAGTTGGTGTCAAGGCTAAAAATGGAAAATTTCACTGCCAATGCAATACAACAACAATACCAACTGCATATTAATAGAAATGCATGTAAGCACACAGACTGATACACATACACACACACACACACACATACAAACATACATTGACATTAGCATATAGAGATCAGCACTATGGCTAGACAGGCATATAATAAAATCCGAAGCAGAAGCGGAACCTTAAATATCTGAAACTAAGGGGGGAAATTTTTTTCAAGGCGTGGATTTATTAAAAGAATATTTTTAAGGACCTATACAAGGCGTGGATTTATTAAAAGAATATTTTTAAGGACCTATACAAGGCGTGGATTTATTAAACGAATATTTTTAAGGACCTGGGCTGGGGCATCTTTATCCAATCTCACAACAAGACCTAGCCAACGTAGTCGCTGTAGCTCAATACGTCTAACAATGTCGATGTCCGAGAATATCTGGTACAACTCATGGTTCATTCGACGGCGATATTCACCGTCAACACAGATCGGCCCATAGATCTTTCGGAGAATTTTTCTCTCTAACACTCCAAGAGCTGCCTCATCTGCTTGCGTAAGTACCCATGCTTCAGATCCATATAACAGCATGGGTAGTATCAGCGTCTTTTAGAGTGTGAGTTTGGTCTGGCGGGAGGTGGCCTTGCTTTTGAGTTGTTTGCTCAGACCATAGTAGCACCGGTTGGCCATCACTATCCTTTTCCGAATTTCAAAACTGATGCCATTCATTTTGTTTATGGCGGTACCAAGGTATATAAAATCTTTAACTACCTCGAAGCTGTAGTTTTCAAGTTCCACAGTTGGTCCGAGTCTACTGGACGTCTTGCGCGTTGATACCATCAGCTTGGTATTCTCGCCGTTTACTGTCAGACCCCGCTTTGACAGACTCCTTCTCAATTTGTTCAAAAGTGGCTGTTACCGCTTTCAGTGTTCGACTCATTATATCGATGTCATCGGCGGGCAGCATGTGTTGTTTGGTGTACAGAATGCCATTTCTGTTCACCTTTGCCAGCAGGATGTTAAAAAGGTGACACGACAAACTGTCACCTTGCCTGAATCCTCGTTCAGTATTAAAGGGCTCCGAGAGGTCATTTCCCATTTTAACTGCAGAGCTTGTGCCATTTAAAGTTATCCTGCATAGCCGTATTAATTTTGCAGGAATGCCAAACGCAGACATGGCTTTAAACACCTCTGAACGGATAGGGCTTTCGAATGCGGCTTTATAATCGACGAAGAGGTGGAATGTGTCGATGTGTTGTTTTGTGGGTCTTTTCCAGGATTTGGCGCAGAGTGAAAATCTGGTGGATTTGCCAGGTCTAAAGCCGCATTGGTATGGTCCAATAATGTCATTGACCATTGACTTCTGTCGTTCACACAGTACGCTGGATAGCACTTTATATGCGATGGGAAGAAGGCTAATTCCTCTATAGTTGGCACATATCGTAATGTCTCCTTTTTGTGCACGGGACACAGGATGCTGAGATTCCAATCATTGGGCATACATTCCTCTAGCCAAATTGCATTTATCAGCTGGTGCATGCTCCTTACCAGCATCTGACCACCAGTCTTGAATAGTTCGGCTGGTAATCCATCGGCACCTGCTGCTTTATTGTTCTTCAGCCGATTAATTGCTACTCTGACCTCATCTTGGCTAGGTGGTATAAACTCTATACCGTTATCTCTTATTGGTTTTGGGGTATCCTCTTCACCGCTACTATATCAGTAGTATTACGACACTCCTGATCGTACCATGGGTTTCTTGGTGGTGGTCTTTGGTACCCAAGTGTTGCTTTTGCTGCAGTTTGTAGGGAGTGGACAATTCTCTGCCACTGTGCTTCTATATTATTATCGGGACAAGGGGTGCTTTCGTCAAGCAGTTGGGTAAGTTGAGGGGAGTAGGCCTCGGCTACCTGTTGTGTTTGCAGTTTTTCGACATCAAACTTCCGTGTTACATTAGATCGCACCTTTGCTGCTACATTAAGACGGGTGCGAACCTTGACTGCCACAAAGTAATGGTTCGAATCAATATTCGCTCCTCGTATCGATCGAACGTCTAATACACTGGATGAATGCCTTCTGTCTATTTGATTTGATTTCTCGTTGTTCGATCGGGAGAAATCCAAGTGGCCTTGTGTATATCGAGATGTTTGAACCTGGTGCTGCTAACTACCATGTTTTTTGCTGCCGCGAAGTCAATCAACCTCATGCCGTTGCTGGATGTTTCTTCATGAAGGCTAAATTTTCCGACGGTGGGGCCAAAGATATTTTCCCTTCCGATTTTTGTATTAAAATCTCCTAGCAGAATTTTATGCTGTTTCTGGGCGCTCGTAAAATATGTCTTTGGTCTGTTCATCTTTATCTTCGGTCGGAGCATGGGCGCAAATGAGACTGATGTAGAAGAACATCGCTTTTATACGGATTTTAGCAATTCGCTCATCTACTGGAGTGAATCTGGAAACGATTTATTTTATTCTCCTGTTAACCATAAATCCGCAGCCAAATTCATGTCTCGTTTCATGGCAGCTATAATACAGGGCGTATTCATCTGATTTACTTACGCCTCTCCCTTTCCATCGCATTTCCTGTAAGGCAATAATATCGACTTTGTACTCCTTGCGTACATCCGCCAAAGCGAACACTGCGCCTGTTCTGTACAACGTGCACACATCCCAAGTGCAGATTCGCAGATCGTGATCCTTTATACGTTTGCGGGATCGTCTACATTAGGGGGTTTGGTATTCTTTTTCATTGCTTTTTATACCCTTCACCACACTGTGGTACAGGGTATTATGTCTTTGTGCATATGTTTGTAACAGGCAAAAGGAAACGAGATAGACACATGGTTCCTTTTGAGAATATGCATAGAATCACTTTCTGATTCGATTTATGCATGTCCGTCCGTCCGTCTGTAGATGTTAAATTATAAACAAAGTACAGATCGCATTTATGATCCGATTTGAATAAAATTTGGCACAAGTCACTTATTTGGCCCGAGGACGAACCCTATTGAAATTGGGAAAAATCAGTTCAGATTTAGATATAGTTCCCATATAAATTTTCGTCCCATTTAAGGTAAATGGGGCACCAAAGTCCCTCCATATCTTTCGATTTGCACGAAATTTTACACAGAGTACTGAATTAGATCCAGAATGATGTGTGCCAAGTTTCGAGAAAATCGGTTCAGATTTAGATATAGCTCCCATATATATTTTCGTTCGATTTAAGGTAAATGGTGCACCAAAGTCCTTGAATATCTTTAGATTTCCACGAAATTTCGCACAATGTACTTAATTAAGTCGAGAATAAAGTGTGCTAAGATTCGTGAAAATCGTTTCAGATATAGATATAGCTCCCATATATATTTTCGTCCTATTTAATGTTAACTGTGCACTAAAGACCCATAGCTAGGCCGATTGACACAACGTATTGAAATTAGTATTAGGGTATCATATAGTCGGCCCAGTCCGACTTTACTACTTTCCTTACTGATTTTTCTATAGAAAATTGTCCCTAGAATTTTTTTTAATATTCTATGATCTCCCACCAAATTTCCCCGTCTCTACCCAATGCATTTCACCCATTGATGCCATTATTGTACAATGCAACTGCATCCTGGTCATGTGAAAGGATTTATGACAAATATGTATAAATTATATGTATCTGTGAATAAACGACACGTGATGATGTGTGAGAGTTTATTTGCAAAAGTGCATTCACTTTTTCCAATGCTAATAGTGTGAGTGTATCCGTGTGTGTGTGTGAGCACACACAATTGCATACACCATGGTGTTCTCTCAAATGGTAACAATGGATAGATAAATTTGTTATGTCAAAAGAGAAAGAGCGAGATAGAATGACTGTGTGTAACAAGAGTACAGTTGTTTGTGTTGGAGTTTGAAACGAACAATGGGAGATGCTTTTTTTAAAGGGGAATACAAAAATGAAAAATATTTTTTTTAATTTTTATTTTATAAAAAAACATTTTTTTATATTTAAAAAATATTAAAAAAAAACTTATTTTTTCAATATCGCAAAAATATTTTTTTTTTGTCAAATCTCCCACTGTTCTTTAGATTTACCTACTCCCCACCCACCCATCAATTCCATCGTCCACAACTAAGCATCCTCACAAGCAACACGGCAAAGTTTTTGCCACCTTTCGAAAATGGTGTCTGCATTTTAACGGCTGGCTTCGTTACTTGCCGCCAAACTCTTTTTCGCCGAACTGCATTCGTGGCTGGCATTTTGTTATTGACAACATCGTGGACAGCGAACGAACGAACGCACGAACTTCTCCCATATGTGTGGAGGAATTTTTGTCGTGCATTATGGCATATCCTTGTTGTAAAGCAATACCTCTTCAGTGATACTACAACGATTTCTCACACCAAGCCCACCAATCCCACCCCTCTCGCCGAACTTTGGTGCAGCCAAGGACATTGAGTTTATGTGAAGCCCTGCGGGTTTTCATACGGAAATAGGTTGTCGCCGACACCGTTTAATGTATTTAGCGTAGATACTTGTGTTATGCGGAATGTTGTTATGCTGTCTCTTTGTCGGTCTGTTGTGGTTTCTGCCCGCCAAAATTTGGTGCTAGTGACCTTCAAAATTTTTCTGTGTTTTCGGCATAAAAATGTATGTAAGTGTGTGCATACATAAGGCATGCTGGAAATTGAGGACAACAAAAATAAATTTTAAATTTTGAAAGGGAAAATTTTTTTAAACAAAAATTTATTCTGAGGAAATGAATTTAAGAAGATGTGGAGAAGTAAAGTCATCTCAGGGTCCTGAGGAATTTTTTTTCTACAGAAAAATTCATCCTCAGGGTCAAGAGGAATTTTTTTCATCCTCAGGGTCCTGAGGAATTTTTTTCTATAGAAAAAAGTCATCCTCAGGGTTCTGAGGAATTTTTTTCTATAGAAAAAAAGACACCCTCAGGGTCCTGAGAAATTTTTTAGCAAAATGTAGTCCTCAGGGTCCTGACGACATTTTATCTATTGAAAAAAAGTAGTCCTCAGGGTCCTGACAACATTTTATCTATCGAAAAAGTAGTCTTCCGGGTCCTGACGACATTTTTTCTATAGAAAAAAAAATTCCTCAGGTCCCCTGAGGAGGAATTTTTTTCTATAGAAAGAAAGGTCCCCTGAGGATGATTTTTTTTTCTATAGAAAAAAATTCCTCAGGTCCCCTGAGGATGACTTTTTTTCTATAGAAAAAAAAAATAGAAAAAAATTCTTCAGGTCCCCTGAGGATGACATTTTTTCTATAGAAAAGAATTCCTCAGGTCCCCTGAGGACGACTTTTTTTCTATAGAAAAAAATTTCTCAGGTCCCCTGAGGATGACTTTTTTTCTATAGAAAAAAATTCCTCAGGTCCCCTGAGGATGACTTTTTTTCTATAGAAAAAAATTCCTCAGGTCCCCTGAGGATGACATTTTTTCTATAGAAAAAAATTCCTCAGGTCCCCTGAGGATGACATTTTTTCTATAGAAAAAAATTCCTCAGGTCCCCTGAGGATGACTTTTTTTCTATAGAAAAAAATTCCTCAGGTCCCCTGAGGATGACTTTTTTTCTATAGAAAAAAATTCCTCAGGTCCCCTGAGGATGACTTTTTTTCTATAGAAAAAAATTCCTCAGGTCCCCTGAGGATGACTTTTTTCTATAGAAAAAAATTCCTCGGGTCCCCTGAGGATGAAAAGTCATCCCCTGAGGATGACTTTTTTCTATAGAAAAAAATTCGTCAGGTCCCCTGAGGATGACTTTTTTCTATAGAAAAAAATTCCTCAGGATGACTTTTTTTCTATAGAAAAAAATTCCTCAGGTCCCCTGAGCTGTGTTTTTCTATAGAAAAAAATTCTCAGGTCCCCTGAGGCGGACTTTTTTCTATAGAAAAAAATTCCTCAGGTCCCCTGAGGATGACATTTTTTCTATAGAAAAAAATTCGTCAGGTCCCCTGAGGATGACTTTTTTCTATAGAAAAAAATTCGTCAGGTCCCCTGAGGATGACTTTTTTCTATAGAAAAAAATTCGTCAGGTCCCCTGAGGATGACTTTTTTCTATAGAAAAAAATTCGTCAGGTCCCCTGAGGATGACTTTTTTCTATAGAAAAAAATTCGTCAGGTCCCCTGAGGATGACTTTTTTCTATAGAAAAAAATTCGTCAGGTCCCCTGAGGATGACTTTTTTCTATAGAAAAAAATTCGTCAAACTCTTTTTTTTCTATAGAAAAAAATTCCTCAGGTCCCCTGAGGATGACATTTTTTCTATAGAAAAAAATTCCTCAGGTCCCCTGAGGACGACTTTTTTTCTATAGAAAAAAATTCCTCAGGTCCCCTGAGGATGACTTTTTTTCTATAGAAAAAAAATTCCTGAAAAAAAGAAAAAAATTCATTTTTCTATAGAAAAAAATTCCTCAGGACGCTGAGGTTAATTTTTTCTATAGAAAAAAATTCCTCAGGACCCTGAGGATAACTTTTTTCTATAGAAAGAAATTCCTCAGGAAAAAATCCGTCAGGTCCCCTGAGGATGACTTTTTGCTATAGAAAAAAATCCTGAGGACCTTGAGGATAATTTTTTTTAATAGGAAAAAATTCCTCAGGAAAAGAAACCTAAAGACCCACAAAAATTCGCGCCATAGATTCCATTGCATTTTATCATATTCGTATAAATGTATGTGTGCTCCAGCACGTGTGTAGTCCTGTTCGTGGTCTTGTTGATACCAAACAAATTTTTCGTGTGCCATGGGCCATCTCATCACTACTTATGCTTCCTTTCGCTGGCCCAACTTCAAATGGGGGTGTTTTGCACACGACCTGTGTGGGCAAGGGTTGGAGATTCGCACACGAATAACAATGCGTTGAGATGCGTTGAAATGCGAGATTTTGCGAGAGTTTACAATACACAGAAATTTGCGGGCCAAAACTCAGCCGAATGCCTCCATCCGCTCCATATGATACACCTAAAAATGCCGGCATACTTAGTTTGCCGGTTATGTCTACGAGGACTATTTACGAGTGGCTGGTTGGCGGGCTGACTGCATCTGCTGCATTCTTATGGGGCCGAGTGAGTGTGTGTTCGTGAATTTCTGCTGTCTAGCCATTCGCATGATCAGGGTGGTGGCATTGGCATTGGTAAAATTCGTGTGGTGGTAGTTCTACTGGTCTAAATTCCTTGTTTTTGGGTGCTTCGAGGTAAATGACCTGATTAAATTTTCAATTTTACGAGTTAAATACGATAATGAGGTCAAATGAGATGAAATTGCAATATAAACACAGAAGGACACACGGACGCACACTCACATACATATATACACATACAGGAAGACATAGCCACATATACAACAACTAGTGGTGCATGGCTATCTCAAAAGTATATACTTAGCTAGGCAGAGAACTTCGACAGACAGACATACATACCGACACGATGACGACGACGATGTTGTACATATTTAAAGTGTATTTCAAAGTCATGTCGTCCTGCTAGCCTTGAATAGAATTCGTTGTTGTTGTTGTTGCTGGTCTAAAATGGACAAATAGTAATAATAATAATACGAATAATGATATACTTAGTGGCCGGAATGATGCTGTTGCTGCCTCTGCTCTCAGCTTCGTGCTTCAAGCACATAATTAACATAGATTCCTGGCAGACGTTAATAATGTCGAACGCCTCCCAAGCACTTTTGTTCGGATTCCGGAGGTAGGTAGTGACCGGTAATGAGGTTGTTTACATTTACAAAAGTGTTTAGATTCGAATGCTCGGACAGAAGTTCTGCTGCAGCATCTGCTTATTTAGATTTTAATAAGGTAGGTGCTTGGTTTATTTTTAAGTAGGTGGTCATAGATTAAATGATGTTAGGTGTATATATACTTATATATTTATATGTATGTATGTGTGTGTGTTTGTTTCGATGTCTATATATAGTTGTGCACCTACTTATTAACATTAAAAGGACATTTGTTATGAGCAGATAATCAGTTGTTGTTGTACGAACACACATCAATACACATAATTTCGTTGGCCATGACCATGACCCAGACATAGTGGCACTAATCTTAATAATATAACAACAACAACTGCAATAATAAGAATAACAACAAAAATAATGCAATTAATAATCTTCATTAATAATAATTATTGGTTCGGATTGGATTTTTGGTAAAATTGAAAAGGGAAAGGTACATTGAGAAATGCCAAATTCGACACAGATAAATATGTGTTCATGGAAGGTTTAGTCAAATAGAAAAAAATCCTCAGGACGCCTGTGGAAGACATTTTTCTATAGATAATACTACTAAGGGTCTTGAGGACTGCCTTTTTCTACAGAAAAAAATACCTCAGGAGGTCTGAGGAAGACTTTTTCTTCAGAAAAAAAATCGTCAGCCCCAATGTCCCATGGAAGACTTCTTTCTATGAGAAAATCCTCAGAACACCTAAGGAATATTTCTTTGTAAAGAAAAAATCCTCAGGATACTGTGGAGTTCTTTTTTATATATATACAGCAGCTATAGAACAACATCCAAGGGTTTTGGGAGTTATTACTTCCCTTAAAAATATCCTTAAGACCTGAGGATATTTTCTGCGCGAGGTAAACAATCCTATAGACATTAGGTGGCTTTTTTTGATAATAAAATACTATGGACTAAGGGAATCATATTTTCTACATAAAAATCACCTCAATTTCCTATATTCTCTTGAGAAGTATTTAAAAACCATTTAAAATTGGCGCCATCGATTTTTGTATAGGAACAGAAACTGTAAAAAATCCTCAAGAAAATAATGAATCCTTGTTTGTAAAGAAAGGTCAGGTCCGGAGGAGTACGTTTCGTGTGAATAAAATCTTCTTTTCAATAAAAAAATCCCTTGAACTAAGGGTGCCCTTTTTCAATAGAAAATCAGTAAGGATGCTTCATTACTTTGGGTATATTCTACATAGGTCTCCAAACAGATGTTGCATTTTTGAAAGAACATTGACTTGAAATTGAACGAACTTGAATATGTGATCTTTTTGCCTTACTAGAATCTATGCTAAATTTCATCTCATTTGGGCAAGTTTAGAGCCGTTTGCGTACAATCGATTTAGGGAAAACATGATACACTCTATTCGGTAGGCCGCACTCTTCAAAATTTAATCTCAATCAGACACTCGTTTGAAATATATATGAAAGCTGTATCTGCAATTTCAACAAAACGCAATAACGTCATTCTAGTCTGAATTTGATACTTTTTGTAAAACTTCGTGTCACTCGGTGGTGCACCATTTACCTAAAATCTAACGAAAATTCATATTGGAGCTATAACTAAATCTGAATCGATTTTTACGCGAAATTTCGTCAAGTCGAAGGACATATACAGGTTTTAGTGCACCATTTACATTAAATCGGACGAAAATATATATGGGGGGCTATATTTTCTCCAATTTAAATAGGGTTCGTCATTAGGCAAAATAAATGAGCTGTGCTTATTTTTATCCTATCCTGGAAGTGCCTATGGAGTGCTTTTCCATATAGCAAAAACAATTTCTCAGGACCTGAGGAGTCATTTATCATTCAGGACTTGTGGACACTTGTTTCCATACAATGAATTTGTACTTGAAGGGTCCTTTTTATAGAAAAAAAAATCCTCTAAATCTGAGAAAATACTGTTTCCTATAGAAGATCATAGTAGGGTCTAAGGAGTCTTCCTTCTTTAATGAAAAATTTTTATGATCTGAGATTATAAAATACCAAATTACAGATCCGTCAATATACCAAAAACCACTAAGGAAAGAAACAAAGTCGAACGGGATCGACCATATGATACCCTTCACCACTATGGGTATATACAAGAGGTGCTCCTGTGACGGGAGAGACATAGCATCTTTGCTAGACCCTTGACATGAAACCGGGCGAAATTGAATATGTTATCTATATATGAATCGAAGCTGTACACAAATGACTACGCTCTACAACATTTTGTCACTATCGAAGAAACCTTGGAATACCATTAATATAAAATCGGACGAAAATCTAAATAAGCAATTTTAATATTGTTCGTCCTTGAGTCAAATTTCATTTCAGTCGAATAATAATTGTGATCTGTAGTTAGGATACTCTAGCAGAAGCTTAAAATACCGAAAATTAATTGTATGTATTATAGAGGCAATTGTAGTCACCCGATCTAATCCCCAGAGAACACCCTTTGGTGTGTCTAAAAAAACATGCAAAGTGCTAAGTACCATTTCTGATGGAAAATGCATTGTACCATAAAAATACCTTAAGGTATGTGTCGGGATTTTCATAATTTCTTGCATAATGCCTGCGCTTAAATAATGCCGCTAAAAACTTTAAAATCTTCCGGAACCATTAATGCCAAGTCGGTGGGGAATGGAGTCTAAAACTATCAACATATTAAAAATGGGACAGGGAAGTTATATGGGCAAAAACGTGGACCTCTCCTCCAAAAAGGATTAAGGCACGAAACGGGCGGGAGCTTTCAATTCCACATGGAATGAATTTATCAAATATCAAAGCTATATTGTGAGAAATATTTAAAAAATTAAGGAGGTGAAGACGTCTTCAAGATTGACCGGTACAAAATTTTCATACCCTCTTCCAAGAGGTGGACATTCAAAATACCTAAAATTGATTTGAACTTTTATATGGAGGCTATGCTATTGGAAATTAAATGACATACCAAACTAAAAACACTTACACTGGAAAATTCGGCTAGGGCCTCCCACATACCGAAAATGGTGACCTTTTTGTGGGGTTATTTAGAAAAATTGAATTACAAGTATATTGAAAATGTTCTGTGAATACGTTTATTCGCATGCTAAAATATAGTCAATTCGTAATTCGAAAATAAAAAAATACCTACAAAAGGATCTGACCTATTTATAGGACTTTAACCAAAGACCGATAGATATTTATAACGTTTGGTGGGGAGATGTACCAAACAATTATCCTTTTATATCTTGTTGGTCTCTTAAATATTATATGTTCGTAATTGCGAAATACATACAGAAGACAGATACATAGATACTCAGCCTATTGAGTAACTATATAGTCCCTAAGTCCAATCACTATGTCGAATGATGAATATATTAACGTTACGTATACGCAAAAGTTGTACATAGCCACATATACAATACAAAGCCCAACAGTTTGTAACGCCAAGCATATTTCGACTATGTATGTCGATCTAGACATGGGTGTCCGTCTGTCCATTATAATTTGTAAACACAATACAGGCCACAGTTATGGACCTATCTTCACAATAGCGTATAATGATGTCCGTCTGTCTGTTATAATCACTCTATCCTCAAAACGATTTGAGATAGATCGCCAAAATTTTGCATAGAATTGTTTTTTGTCTGCAGGCAGGTTGCAGTATTTAGGGGGGTTTTAGCGTATTTTTGACCGAATTCGCTGTAATTTATTACATTATATATAGGTTCACTATTTCGGTGAGAGTGTAATTTGATATTTGAATTCTAATTTGGCACAAAATCTCTTTACTAAAAATTATCAATGTACCCCTCAAATATTCATATCTTGAGGATTCTTGTACAAGTTATTTGATCGAATACACTGTAAATATAAATATTGGTCTAATATTTTGGGTATATCCCATATAACAGTACTCTCTAATTTTCGCTTTTTTGAGATTGAGAGAGTATTTCAATCGAATTTGCTGTTATTTGATAATTTGGATTCATATTTGGTAACAAATCTCACTACCAAAAATTATTAATGTTAAACAAAAGTAATTTTTATTGATAAAAAATTATATTTGTAATTTTTTATTGAGATATATATTTGTTTATATAATTTTTCCTCAAATATTTAAATGTTATAAAAATTATTTAGATACATGGATATTTTTATTTTTTTTTATAATTAAAAAAAAAATAATTAATTAATTAAATTAAATTTATTGTATTTAATTTAACAAAATTACTTATACGACAACAACACCAAAAATCATTTTATTTAGTTTCAATTTTCTATAAATTTAAACTGTACTTAAAAACCAGACTCTTACCAGAAAAAGGATTATCAACAAACAATTAACTAATCAACAACTACTATTTTCTATGAGAGAGATAAATGCCTGTCCAATGCCTCTAACGAAAGAGAACAACAGCATATTTAAATTGTTTCTTTTTATTTCCATTTTTGTTGTTGTTATCTATTAAAGCAACGCTTTGGCTATGCAAAACAAACTCTCATTACTTTAAATAGAATCAAAATAATAATAATAGCAACAACAACATCAATAACAACGGAAGCAACAGCAAAAACAACAACAGTAACAATGGCAAAACTCACTTACGTTATACTATGCAATAACAACAACTACTGAGAGAGAAAGTACCGTAAGCAATGATGATGAGATGTGAAAGGAAATTCAAGAGAGCCATTATGTTTGGTATAGTAAACAAGTGAGAGTTCGTGCCATAGAGAAAACAAGAGAGAGCATGCATTGTTTTATTGCTACGTTACGAGTAGAGTAGTAGTTACGAGTAGAGTAGTAGTGTAAGCCCACTATTATATTTACTCTCACCGAGAGTGAGTGTGTGATAGAGTAGTAGAGTTGAGTGCACACACTTGCTGACAAACCTATGTGGGTGAAATGCTAGGCTGTGCTATGCTATGCTATGTATATATATCTATCCCACCTTGTTGTTTGGTTTTTATTTTTGGGGTTTTAAAGGAAAAAGCCGAAATATGGGATTGAATGGATGGTTGACTGGCTGGCAGGAGAGTATGTGTGTGTTTGTGTGTGATTATGCCTGCTGGTTTGGCGACGACGTCAACGTTAACGTCCACCTTGTTTTATTTTTGTGCAAATGGATAGACGAGTAAATTGTCTGGCGGTGCCAGTATCAAACTTACGACACACACCATTAGGTGGTGTATAACGGTACATTTTTTCCACACAAAAACATCCTCGCCGTTGTTGTTGCAAAAAATAAAAAAACAAGAAAATACAGACACCAACAACAAACTGCCAACCAACCAGCCAGCCATCCAACCTGCCTTGTGTGTATTTTTTTCGCCATAACCGTCGTTCCATTTCTTGTTTATTTGGTGCAGTCGATTTTTTCCCGGCCGGCCCCCACACACACACAGCCCATGTAGGGGACATTAAGGCAGAAATTGAGGCTGTGTGATTTTTTTTTTTAATTTGTTTGGTGCCACCAAAAAGGAAAATCTACACCGCCATCAATGGGTTTTGTGGCAGACGGAATTGTGTATTGACGGAATTGCCCAGTGAAACGATGTAAAGAGGCTGAGAAGAAGTCCGTGAATCCAAGGGTAGACGAAGGGTGTTGATGGAGGCAAGGACAATATGTGGGTCTGTGGCTTTTAGTGTTCCCATTTAGGTGGCAAAAAGGAGACGTGAGTGTAAAGCAGTCAGCCGGCATGCGAATTTAAAGAGCCCCACATAAAATTTGGTGCGGAATTTAAAGAAACGCTATCCCAAAGGTTGCATTGCATTGAATCCTTAAGCGAAGTGCATTCCAGATGGCATTGATGGCCATCACGGCCACCATGTGAATACAAATCAAGGGCTATGGGTTACGTTTACACAACATCGGCTCATCGCCATCACCACCACACCATGGCATCGCCACGAATGAGTAACGCGAATGGCTGAAACGAAGCAGCCAGCCGTGTGTGAGTGTGAGGCAGCCATGTAAGGCCGGGCAACAAAACTTTCATCATCGTTCGGTCGGTCGGTAGTTCGGTATAGTCGTGTAGCCGTGCAGTCGTGTGTGGTAAGTGGCAAGTAAAACACCAAAAGGAGGTGCTGCATTCAAATAGACCCACCAGGAGACGGCCAAAGAACAACAAAGTGCAGAAGAGTGCATTGAAATGCAAAAGGCATTCCCCCAAAAAAATCTAAAAAAAACTCTCATACTCGTCCTACACTTACTTTTCGCCACATTCATTGATTCGACGACGCATCGCAGTGGAAATAAAGAAAAAATACAAATAAAATAAAAAAATCTGAACAGAAACTGTGTCTAAAGATTTTAAAATATTGGTCAGTGCGAAACGTGAAAAGGAAAACGTGAAACCGAAAAATAAAAAAAAACAAAAAATCGGAAAAAATAAGAAAGTGATTTTCACGTCAAAAAACAATTAATAAAAAATATATATTTTTATACTCCTCTCAAACGAAAAATTTTATGCAATATGGCTAAAATGTTTGCCAGCAAGAAGGTAAGACAACGAAGAGATTTTTTTTTTGCAAAAAATCAATATAACAGCTAACAAGAGTCACTAAAATTGAAACACTTTAATTAAAAAAAATAAATAAAAAAATAAAAATCTATTTTTCTGTATCCGTAGAAAATTAAAATTATTTTTTAATTTTCCAATTTTTCTATATATTTAATTTTTTTTGCCATATCCTCTCTAGCCGTAGAACAATAGATTATTTTTCTGTTTGTTGGTGTGTGTGTGTGTTTGATATTTTTACCGCTATTTTTATGGGTAGTTATGGGGGGCATAGCAGCAGCAGCTGCTGTCTCATTACGTTTTTAATAGTCTCTGAGTAGTAGTGATGTTGTTGTTGTTTTTGGTATTGTTGTTTTTGTGGCTTTAACTTTTGTTTTAGCTGTTGCCTGCCTACACCAATACGAGTTGGCAGTTACTACTATACAACACATACGTATATGGCAATTTTAGAGAGCGAAATAGCTAAAGAGAGTAAGAGAAATAAACAAACGAATTGAAAATGAATTAATTTAGGGATGCCAAGATTTGAAAAAAATAAGAATCTTCAAGATCTGAATTATTTTTATTTCTAAAAAAAATAAAAAAACCAGTGAGCGGAGCAGTATAGTCGGACGGGGCCGACCATACGATACCCTACACAACTACGACGGAACTCTAACTTTCTGCGAAGTTTTATTCCGAACCTCGGCAATATTTCGTGATAGTTGCACTCTTTTTCTCGATATTAGGTCAACAGCACCTCTTCCTTACTCTGACATACTTTTCGTGGCCTGTAGATCGACTAGAAAAAAAAAAATATATATATATATAGTTTTCTGTCCACTTCAACCCAAAATTACTATATGATCATTACCGAAAATTATAGGCGTTGTCCTTGACCATAACCGGAAACTCATGGAACATTTAAAAATTCGCGAATTTGAGCCATAATTGCGGCCTCTGGAGCGACCAGAAAAACCATTTCATCCCCTAAATATTAACCGATCTTTTCCAAAAACAATAGGGGTATTCATTGGCCAGAACCAATCCTACATGTAAAATGTAGTGAAGATTGGTCGATAACTGTTGTCTGTATCGTGTTTACAATTTATAATGGACAGACGGACGGACACACATGTCTAGATCGATTCAGCTTGTCGAGATATGACGATCGGAGTACTTAAAGGTGGGTACTGGTATAAAAACACTGTGTACAGGGTATTATGTCTTTGTGCATATGTTTGTAACAGGCAAAAGGAAACGAGACATGGTTCCTTTTTAGAATATGCATAGAATCACGGACGGACATGCATAAATCGACTAAGAAGATTTATGCATGTCCGTCCGTCTGTCTGTCTGTGCATGTTAAATTGTAAACAAAGTACAGGTCGCATTTATGATCCGAATTGGATGAAATTTGGCATAGGTCACTTATTCGGCCCAAGGACGAACCCTATTGAAATTGGGAAAAATCGGTTCAGATTTAGATATAGCTCCCATATATATATTTAACCGATTTAATGTAAACAGTCCCTATATATCTTTCGATTTGCACGAAATTTGGTACAGCCTAATCATTTAGGTCTAGAATTATGTCTGCAAAGTTTCGTGAAAATCGGTCCAGATTTAGATATAGCTTCCATATATAGTTTCGTCCGATTTCATGTAAATGGTGCACCAAAGTCCCTATATATCCCTATAAATTTGGCATAACGTACTGAATTAAGCCTAGAGAGATGTCTGCCAATTTTCGAGAAAATCGGTCCAGATTTCTATAGAGCTCCCATACCTATTTTCGTCCGATTTAATGTAAATGGTGCACCAAAGTCCCTCTTTATCCTTCGATTTGCACTAAATTTGGCATAGTGTACTGAATTAAGCCTAGAATTATGTGTGCTAAGTTTCATGAAAATCGGTTCAGATTTATATATAGCTCCCATATATTTTCGTCCGATTTAAGGAAAATGGTGTATCAACGTCCCTAAATATCTTTCGATTTGCACGAAATTTGGCACAGATTAATAATTCAGGGCTAGAATGATGTGTGTTAAGTTTCCTGAAAATCGGTTCAGATTTAGATATAGCTCCAATATGTATTTTCTATAGTGTACTGAATTAAGCCTGGAATAATGTCTGCTAAGTTTCGTGAAAATCGGTTCAGATTTAGATATAGCTCGCATTGATGTATACGATGTTTTGTTGAAATTGGTTCAGATTTATATAGCTCATATATAGTTTTGTCCGATTTTAGGTAAATGGAGCACCAAACTTCCGATATTATTCAGATTGAGACAAAATTTTGCACAGTGTACTATATTAGGTCCAGTTTGATGTGCGTGAAGTTTTGATGAAATCGGTTCAGTTTTAGATATATTTCTCCCATATATAGTTTATCCGATTATATGTAAGTGGTGCATCAAAATCCCAATATTTGTCTGATTGAGACAAAATTAAGTCCTGTTTGATATTTATGAAGTTTTGATGAAATTGGTTCAGATTTAGATATTGCTCCCATATATAGTTTCGTCCATATACACGAGATAAAATTGTGGACAGCGCTCTGTGTGCTGCAGCATACCAAACGATATATGCCACGGTTGCTCAATTAGGTCCAGATTTGCATATAGCTCCACATACATTATTTTGCTCTATTTACAAAAAATAATCCGATTGGCAAACAGTTTTTCATAGATTTCAGAATGGTATGAGCATTGAGTTTTTTACTTGGTTCAAGTATCTATGTAGATCACACATTTAATTTCACCCCATTTCATTTCAATGGTCCTCTAAAGATTATATGTCTGTTCTATCTACAGGATATTGTATATATTAGCATCTCTTGTATGTATCCAAAGTGGCGAAGGGTATCATATACTCGGCTCCGTCCGACTTTTGAACTTTCCTTACTGGTTTTTTTTACGTGTGTTAGCCAGTGTTGACTAGAGAAACCCGCTTGTTCAATATTGTTGTTGATCTAGTTACTTCACACCCCAAAAAGGAATACAAAATAGTCTGTGGGATTTTTTTTTTGTCAATTGAAAAAGTAGTCTACGCACATCATACTAATTCAGTTGTTACTGGTAATGCAAAGGGTAATGAATCGACTATCGAAATGATTGTATACTGGTAACGCCGGCAGGGGACAATTGACTTCCCGAATGACATACAAATGTTAAATTAACCAGTCTAGGGCATGCAGTGGTAACTAGTGGTACTTACAGGTAATTAGTAAAATATCTAGTTCATCGCCAGTTACTCGAACAACTGGGAATATTTAAAAAAATCTTTGTGTAGATATTTGAAACATAATTTGTAATAATTCCTCCACTTGTGTATCAATACTCTAACGGCAACTCTATTAAAATACTCTTCAATTGTCTCCCTTTCTCTTAAATTCTGCTACAAATAATTATAATTATCTCCCGTTAACTGCTAACCTTTTCTACTATAGTCTAGGCTCCCTCGTTCTCTTATGCTCTTTAAATATTCTCCGAGTACAACTGTTTTGTTTGCATTGTAGTAGAAATAGTGATATTGTTGTTGTTGGTTGTAACATTGCTACAAGGAATTTCACTTTTTATTTTGACAATACACTACACTCACGCACATCAACACACATACACAGTCTCACTGCATAACAAATCCCGTTGTGTAGTATTTAGTTGTTGTTTGTACGTTTGGTAAAGAGGACAACAACAGCAGCAATTGCTGTTGTCTATTGTTGCTGGCCACACTAAAAGAGACGGAAAGAAAGAGAGAAAGAGTATGTGTGTGTGAGAGAGAGCATGCTTTACTCAGGAAATGCCTGGCATTTAGAACTAGTCGTAGTAGCAATGAGTTTGTTTATGTTTTGTGATGGAAATGCCGCCGGAATTGTGTTGTATTGTTGTTCGCATAGAAGAAGCACACACAAACACACATGTGCACACACACACACACACATAGTGAAATATTTAAATAACGTTTAACAAATGATTGAATAAACGATTTATTAGAATGATTATCTTCAATTGTTGTATTTTATTTTAAATGATAATGATGAAGATGGTGGTGAGGAGAAGAGTGATTAAAAAATTAATTAATTATTTTAATAATAAAATAAATTTTAATTTTTTTCCTTCTTCTTTTTTCTCTTTACAGATTTTAACGCAATATTTTTACTATTACAATTTTATGCTGAATGCAATCCCATTGAAATTTTGTAGAAATATTTTCATTATCAAACGAAAATTGAAATTACTTAAGGAAAAATGAATTTTTCACCATTTGGTAATCCATTTCCCGGTACCATACCGGGTATAGCACAATTTACCACCACAACAACACCATTGGTATCCACGGCAACGTCCGATGCGGCGGCGGCCGTGGCCACGGTTACCTCAACGGCAACATTGCAACAGCAGCAACAGGACAATGCCGCAGCTGCTGCTGTGGTGGCGGCCAGCAATCGTTATCAGCAGCAACAACAGCAGCAGCAACAACAACAGCAGCAGCAACAACAACAGCAACAAAGTACCTCTACAATTAGTATGACCCATTTCAATCAGCCTGCCATACAAGTTGCTACCGCCACTGCATTGCCAGCGAAGTTCCGCACCAGCAACGATGGTGTGGATGGTGACAAATATAATGGGCACATGGTTACCCTGACAACGACGGGTACGCCGGGCTCGGCCAGTGGTAATCAACAACAGCAGCAACAGGCCCAACAACAGCAACAACAACAAACCACACAATATACCGCCACCATACCCGCCTACAATCAACAAACCGAAGACAAACGTTTGGTCCAAGCAGCCATTGCCTATCCCCAGAGTACAATAACAGCTTCCACATCGGCGGCGGCCGCTGCCACAGCCTTAGGTTTACAACAGGCCCAATTGCAGCCGGGCACATCGTCGCAAACGACACAGTTGCAGGCACAGCTGACGGCGCCGCAGGAGTTAACTCAGGATCTCTGCAATGCGATATTGCAACAACAAGGTGTGGATTCAAAACGTGGTGAGTTATAATAGTCTAAGACCGGGTTCAGATGTAGATGTAGAGCAAATAGGAGAACGAACAAAAAATGCCGATGTGTTGTGGGTTTGTATTCAAGGGGTCAGAAAGAGGACGAAAAATACACAACGGAAGACAAAAAGGGGTTCAAGTCATACAAACTTATATCCTCAGATACGGGGTTCAAAAATGTTCATAGAAAATTCCACAGGGCCCTGAGGACCCTCTGACCTCTGAGGGATTTTTCTATAAAAAGTCTCTTAAAGGTCCTCAGGTTGGGACTTTAGGAATTTATTTTTCTATAGAAAAAAGTACACCTCCTTAGGATCTTTTTCTATAGAAAAGTAAAGAGAACTCCTCAGGGTCCCGAGGATTTTTTTTGTATAGCAAAAAGGACTCCTCAGGGTTCTGAGGATTTTTTTTAGAAAAAAGGACTCCTCATGGTCCTGAGGAATTTTTTCTATAGGAAAAAGGACCCATTAGGGTCGTGAGAAATTTTTTCTCAGGGTCCTGAGGAATTTTTTCTATAGAAAAAAGGACTCCTCAGGGTCCTGAGGTTTTTTTTTCTATAGAAAAAAGGACTCCTCAGGGTCCTGAGGAATTTTTTTCTATAGAAAAAAGGACTCCTCAGGGTCCTGAGGAATTTTTTTCTATAGAAAAAAGGACTCCTCAGGGTCCTGAGGAATTTTTTTCTATAGAAAAAAGGACTCCTCAGGGTCCTGAGGAATTTTTTTTCTATAGAAAAAAGGACTCCTCAGGGTCCTGAGGAATTTTTTTCTATAGAAAAAAGGACTCCTCAGGGTCCTGAGGAATTTTTTTCTATAGAAAAAAGGACTCCTCAGGGTCCTGAGGAATTTTTTTCTATAGAAAAGAGGACTCCTCAGGGTCCTGAGAAATTTTTTTCTATAGAAAAAAGGACTCCTCAGGGTCCTGAGGATTTTTTCTATAGAAAAATGTGTCCTCAGGGTCCTGAGGAATTTTTTTCTATAGAAAAAAGGAGTCCTCAAGGGTCCTGAGGAATTTTTTTCTATTCTATAGAAAAAAGGACTCCTCAGGGTCCTGAGGAATTTTTTTCTATAGAAAAAAGGACTCCTCAGGGTCCCGAGGAATTTTTTTCTATAGAAAAAAGGACTCCTCAGGGTCCTGAGGAATTTTTTTCTATAGAAAAAAGGACTCCTCAGGGTCCTGAGGAATTTTTTTCTATAGAAAAAAGGACTCCTCAGGGTCCTGAGGAATTTTTTTCTTGTATAGTCCTTAAAAAAGGACTCCTTGTATAGGGTCCTAAAGGAATTTTTTTGTATAGGTCCTTAAAAAAGGACTCCCAGGGTCCTGAGGAATTTTTTTCTATAGGTCCTTGAAAAAACTCCTCAGGGTCCTGAAATTTTTTCCTTATAAAAAAAGGACTCCTCAGGGTCCTGAGGAATTTTTTTCTATAGAAAAAAGGACTCCTCAAGGTCCTGAGGATTTTTTTTCTATAGAAAGGTCCTTAAAATAAATTCCTTTAAAAAATCCACGCCTTGTGTAGGTCCTTAAAATAAATTTCTTTTAAAAAATCCACGCCTTGTGTAGGTCCTTAAAATAAATTCCTTTAAAAAATCCACGCCTTGTGTAGGTCCTTGAAAAAATATTTCTTTAAAAAATCCAGACTTCAAAAGACAGGATAATCTTAGTATAGATCTAGATTTAAAAAAAGGACCGCTGAATATTTTTTTTTAATAATTTTTACCCCAAGGATCCAAAAACTAAATTCTCTCTCTTTTTTCTCTTCTCTCTCTCTCCTCTCTCTCAGTGTTACAAAATACCTCATGGCAATCGCTGACGCCCGGCACCACAGTTGCCGATTATCTGTCACATCTTCCGGCCAATACGTTGCCACTGTCGTTGCATCATTTTCTAAAATATTCCGCTGAAAATATTAAAAAAGAAAATCAAAATGTAGTAAGTACTGAAACTGAAACTGAAATGACGGTTGGCAGTTCAGACAAACAAACAACTCCTGCGGCCATCAATTATTTTCTTTTCGAACTTCCCCAGGTCTTACAGGTACAAACGGGACCACCGCTCGGTTTGAATACCATAACGGGGGCGACGACCATAACGATACCTCAGCAACAGCTGCAACAAGTTACCGCAACGTTGCAAGACCAACAACAACAGCAGCAACAACAACAACAAACAGTTGCCGGTGTTCTGCAGGCAGCCAGTCAATTACAGACCCAAGTAACGGTGGGTAACCTCACCGGGGCCATACAAACCCTGCAGCAGCAACAACAACAGCAACAGGCTACCACAAGTGGCACAGCTACTGCAACAGGGCAACCCCAAGCCACCACTTCCACCAGCACTGGCACGACCAGCAAACGCAAGAAGCGAAAAAAGCGCGTCAAGGAACGCAAACCCAAACCACGGCCCGGCGAAGTTCGTCTAATCACCGCCCTAGACGGCAGCCCCCTCTACATGTGTCCCGAATGTCAAGTCTGCTATCCGGAACCTGAACTGCTGGAAATCCATCTGGTGGGCCACAATGCCGAACGCCGTTATATCTGTGATATTTGTCAAGCCACCCTCAAGCGTAAAGACCACTTGACCCGACACAAGCAGTCACATAATCCCGAACGGCCCTTCATCTGTACCGTTTGCCTGAAGGCATTCAAGCGAAAAGAACAGCTGAGCCTGCATTTTGTCATTCATTCGGGTGAGAAGCGCCATTTGTGTCAGGAATGTGGCAAAGGTTTCTATCGCAAGGACCATTTGAGGAAACACACCCGATCGCATATAGCAAGGCGGGTCAAAGCGGAGCTCACGTTGCAAAATGAAAGTGAAAATGGTACAAGTATGTTGCAACCGGTTGCGGGGGCATTGGCGGCGGTACAGGCAACGTTGCAACAAGTTCAGCAACAACAGCAGCAACAACAACAACAGTCACAAACTCAACAACAACAACAGCAGCAGCAACAACAGACCTCACAAACTCAGCAGGTGCAACAGATACAAACCCAACAACTACAACAACATCATGTGGTAGTCACTCAGCAGCAGCAACAACAACAGCAGCAGCAGCAGAATCCTCAGCAACAAATGCAAATGCCTAATTAGCCCCCACCTGGTGGTGGGGGAGGCAGTGTCACACAACAGGAATTTTGTAAAGTTAGTTAGTGTTGTTTTCTCTCAGCCACCGCCCCCTCCCCCCGCAGTTTATTTTACCTCCATGCTGTTCCATTGTACATTTGTTATTAAATATTCAGTTCATAAAGATTTGCACATGTATACGATATCCAGAGATGCGTTGTTCCGAGCCACCATTGTATTGTATTAAACAGATGCCAGAGATGGAAAGTTTTCATTAGAAAATTCAACAGATTCTCTTTAATCTCCCATATCTTCTCTTCGAATTACTCCGCCATTTATTGGTATTTTAAAAAGTATTCTTTAAAACCTCCTCGAAAAAATATTCTTTAAAATAGTCAAATAAAAAAATAGACGCTCGAAGGACCAATTCGAAACCATATTTAATAAAAAAAAATCGCCTTCGAAAAAATATCTACGCTTGAAGGACCATTTCGAACCAATTTCATTATTAACTCCCTCTTTTGGTCCTTTGAAAAATATTCACTAAACATCCACGCTCAAAGGACCACCTTTGAACCAAATCATTAAAAAAATATTCATTAAAATTACGCGCTATTAGATCTTGAAAAATAAATATATCCCAGGACCAATTAAAAAAAAATATTAAATATTCCGCGCATATTGGCCCTTTGAACCAATATTTTCCAAAAATCGACAATCGAAGGACCATTAAAAATATACACGCTTTTTGGTACTTCGAACAAATCTTCATTAAAAAAATCGAATATTATTGCTACTATAAAACAATCACGCTCGAAGGACCAATTCGAAAAAGTATTCATAAAAAAAACGCTCTCCGAAGACTAATTCGAAAAAATATTCTTAAAAAAATTCATAATAGAATAACCAATTCGAAAATTATTTATTAAAATGTCCACTTCTTTTATTAGTCATTCAAAAAATATTATTTAAAAAATCACGCTTTGTGGTCATTAGAAATACTCTTCACGAGAAGGACCAATCCAAAAACGTAATTTGCAATAAAAAACCAGTAAGGGAAGTAGTAAAGTCGGTCGGGGCCGACTGTATGATACCCTTCACCACTATGGGTATATTAAACAGATGCATTCTAACAGACCTTTATCTAAATGTGAAACGACATAGATCAATCCATAACCACGACCTCGGTCGGAAATATATATGGACTATATCTGAACTTTTACAAAACGCAATTATGTCATTCTATGCTCAATTTTAAGCATTGTTCAAAATTTCATGTCAAAATTACAAACATCGGTGCACCATAAAATCAGATTAAAATAGATATGAAAACAATCTGAATCGATTTTCAAGAAATTTTACACACATCATTCTAGACCTAATTTAGTACTCTGTGCCGAATTTTGTCCAAATCGAAGGATATATAGGGACTTTGGTATGCCATTTACATTAAATCGGGCGAACATATATATGGGAGCTATACCTAAATCTGAACCGATTTTTACGAAATTTAACACTCATCCTTCTAGACTTAATTCAGTACTCTGTGCCAAATTTCGTGCAAATCGAAAGATATATATGGAGCTATATATATGGGAGCTATATCTAAATCTGAACCGATTTTCAGGAAACTTAACATACATGATTCTCGAACTTATTCATTACGCTATGCCAAATTTCGTGCAAATCGAAAGATATATAGGGACTTTGGTACATCATTTACATAAAATCGGGCGAACATATATATGGGAGCTATATCTAAATCTGAACCGATTTTCCGGAAACTTAACATACACCATTCTAGACCTAATTCATTATGCTTTGCCAAATTTCGTGCAAATCGAAAGATATATAGGGACTTTGGTACACCATTTACATAAAATCGGGCGAAACTATATATGGAAGCTATATCTAAATCTAAACCGATTTTCACGAAATTTAGCACACATCGTTCTAGAATTAATTCAGTACGCTGTGCCAAATTTCGTCCAAATCGAAAGATATATAGGGATTTCGGCGCACTATTTACCTTTAATCGGACGAAAATATATATGGGAGCTATATCTAAATCTGAACCGAAATTTAACACATATCTTCCCAGGCTTAATTTAGTACTCTGTGCCAAATTTCGTGCAAATCAAATGGCATAAAGGGACTCTATTGCACCATTTACATAAAATCGGACGAACATATATATAGGACCCTAACCGATTTTCACGAAATTTAACACACATAGTTCTAGACTTAATTCGGTACGCCAAAATTCGTGCAAATCGATAGATATATAGGGGCTTTGGTGTACCATTTACATAAAATCGGACGAAACTATATATGGGAGTTATATCTAAATCTAAACCAATTTTCTCCAATTTCAATAGGGTTCGTCCTTGGGTCAAATAAGTGAACTGTGCCAAATTTCATCCAAATCGGATCATAAATGCAACCTTTACTTTGTTAACAAAAACATGCGTAAATCGGCTCAGAAAGTGATTCTATGCATATTCTCAAAGGGAACCATGGGTCTATCTCGATTCATTTTGCCTGTTACAAACATATGCACAAAGACATAATACGCCGTGCCACAGTGTGGTGAAGGATATAATATATATATATATATATTCATTAAATATCCACGCTTAATGGTCCTTCAAAAAATTGTCATTAAAAACAACACTCGAAGGACAAATATGAAGATATAATTTTACGAAATATTGCCTAAGAAATTCACGCTGAATGGCCCTTCGAAAATAATATTCTTAAAAAAAATCCACGACCTTTGGAAAAATATTCCTTTAAATATCAACGCTTATTGGTTCTATCAAAAAAATATTCACACTCGAAGGACCAATTCATTAAACCAATAAGCGGAGCAGTATATAGTCCTTAAACTTCATTAGGAGTTCGCAAAATTTCGTAGCTAAATTTTGGTTTTAGTCGGATTTTCCCAAAGAAGAGGTTGTAATTGGGTATTGCGGGTTCTTAAAATGTGAAAATATCTTTGCAGAATTTTTCAGTCTATATCTACATCATCGCGCCTTATTTTCCGTATTATCACGGTTTCAGGTCATTTTTTTTTCAATGAAGTGGTTTTTAGAACATGTTCCTCATTTTGAAGGTTTTAGTCGCATTTTCAAGAGAAGTGTCTGTAGTTTGGAATTACGGGTTGTTGTAATGCTTAAAAATATTTTTGCAGGATATGTCCAACATAAGTCTATGCTTGAATAACCTCATGAGCATATACGCACTTTGCTACGGCAAATATGTGATTCATCGAAATATTGGTTTAAGGCCCCATGTTTTTTTTTTTTGACCAAATTCGTTTCAGACAATTTAAAGTCGATTTACAAATGTCCGTCTGCCTTGCTGGCTATTACGCACGGTAGCTATCGAAGGGAGTAACCAATTTCATTCAAACTTTGCACATCGTAATATTTCTTCCAAACCTAAATAAAGTTCAAAGATGGGGAATACCTGTCCGCTCCTTATGATGCCTCACCTACAAAATTGTCAAAATGTTGCTGAAAATTAATTTTATAACAGCAGTCGAATGGATTATCCGATTCGTACCAAACTTTGCACAACCAAACATGACTGTATAATGTCGGATGATAGGAATTATCAGTTTGCTCCTTTTAGGTAAAATAATAAAGGTAAAAATATTTACAATTTGTAAATCTTATATGAAGCGAACGGAATATCTAATCTCATCGAAACTTTCCACGTCGTAAGACACATATCAACACAAATAACTGAATATCAAGCTAATGGAATGTCCGATTTTATCCAAACTTGGAAAATCGTAATACTTTTACCAAACATAGATCAAGGCCGAATATGGGAACCATTGTTCCACCCTCTTTGGTACTTCCTAGATCTCTACAAATAATAGACAACACCGACTGATACTTTTTTACCTTTCTAATTATTATACCCTCTGCCACCTGAAAACCCTTTCTCACCTGAGAACCCTAAAATTTTTCTGGATAGAGCTCGCAATATTTAACATAGGGTTTTAACATTATGCCAATACATCACTTATACATATATGATTTTTTCCTATTTAGTATTAGGATTCTGTCGGTCCATGTTTTGGAATTTGGAAAATGTCCCTACCAAAAATATAAAATTTGGAAAGTCCCCAAGGTAGGTACCTTCTAATTTTTTTTTGACGACCTTGACCAAATTCTTCAACCGTATCGCCTCTAATTTGGTATTTTGTGATATCATTGGATATAAATAATTATTACCAAAAATCAATCGATATTGTTCCACATTTAAAGGTAGCCTGCCCACCTCCTGTAGCCTCCATAAAGGTCCCGATTGTTTACGTATTTTGAATATTCACCTCATGGAGGATGGTATAAAAAGTTCACCGCTGTGTTCATATATCCTCCACAGCAGTGTATAGCTGCCTGTATTCTACAACATTTTAACGTTTGTTATAAAAAAGTTGTGAGCTCATAGTTGTGAGGACATGACAACTATTTAATGTTGTCGTTCTATACCCCTCTCTATTCTCAAATAAATTAAATTTCAGATTTCCATCTCTGGATTTATTTTTATACCCTTCACCACTCTGTGGTACAGGGTATTATGTCTTTGTGCATATGTTTGTAACAGGCAAAAGGAATCGAGATAGACCCATGGTTCCTTTTGAGAATATGCATAGAATCACTTTCTGAGTCGATTTATGCATGTCCGTCCGTCCGTCTGTCCGTCCGTCTGTAGATGTTAAATTGTAAACAAAGTACAGGTCGCATTTATGATCCGATTTGGATGAAATTTGGCACAAGTCACTTATTCGGCCCAAGGACGAACCCTATTGAAATTGGGAAAAATCGGTTCAGATTTAGATATAGCTCCCATATATATTTAACCGATTTAATGTAAACGGTCCCTATATGTCTTTCGATTTGCACGAAATTTGGTACAGCCTAATCATTTAGGTCTAGAATGATGTCTGCCAAGTTTCATGAAAATCGGTCCAGATTTAGATATAGCTCCCATATATAGTTTCGTCCAATTTCATGTAAATGGTGCACCAAAGTCTCTATATATCCTTCGATTTGCACTAAATTAGGTATAACGTACTTAATTTGAGCCTAGAATGATGTCTGCCAAGTTTCGAGAAAATCGATCCAGATTTAGATATAGCTCCCATATATAGTTTCGTCCGATTTCATGTAAATGGTGCCCCAAAGTCCCTATATATCATTCGATTGGCACGAAATTTGGCATAACGTACTGAATTGATCCTAGAATGATGTCTGCCATGTTTCAAGAAAATCGGTCCAGATTTAGCTATAGCTCCCATATATAGTTTCGTCCGATTTCATGTAAATGGTGCCCCAGAGTCCCTATATATCTTTCGATTTGCACGAAATTTGGCATAACGTACTGAATTGGGCCTAGAATGATGTCTGCCAAGTTTCATGAAAATCGGTCCAGATGTAGATATAGCTCCCATATATAGTTTCGTCCGATTTCATGTAAATGGTGCACCAAAGTCTCTATATATCCTTCGATTTGCACTAAATTAGGTATAACGTACTGAATTGAGCCTAGAATGATGTCTGCCAAGTTTCGAGAAAATCGGTCCAGATTTAGATATAGCTCCCATATATAGTTTCGTCCGATTTCATGTAAATGGTGCACCAAAGTCTCTATATATCCTTCGATTTGCACTAAATTAGGTATAACGTACTGAATTGAGCCTAGAATGATATCTGCCAAGTTTCGAGAAAATCGGTCCAGATTTAGATATAGCTCCCATATATAGTTTCGTCCGATTTCATGTAAGTGGTGCCCCAAAGTCCCTATATATCATTCGATTTGCACGAAATTTGGCATAACGTACTGAATTGATCCTAGAATGATGTCTGCCTTTACTACTTTCCTTACTGGTTAAACTTTAAAAAGTTATTTAATAATTAAATACCTCAATTTTCTACATATTCCTTGATATATTGCAAATTTTCATCTCTGGATAATTTTTCGGTCACAACTTTTTGTTTTTGTAATTAAATTTCGTAAAATTTTTGTAATGTAATATTAAAAATTGTAAATAGATATTTTTCAATTAAATACCGACAACAATTAGCAACAATTATTATTATTATTATAAATGTGTATGTGTAAAATAAAACCAACAACAACCACAAATTAATAATACAAAAACAAAAAAAAAAAAAACAAATATTTTTTCTACTAAAAATCTACTCGATATGAAAGAAACCAAAAAAAAAAAAATCCACAAATCTATTTTTTTAATTGTAGATATTACCAAAAAACCAACAAACAAATTACAACAACAAATACAATATTTTTAATAATGATGATCTCGGTATGTATATGTGTATTTTATATATATGAAAAAAAAAAACAAAAAAGAAAACGGACATTTTATAAAAAAAGACAAACAAATGTAATATAATTCTAGTTTATAAGATGATTTTTTTAAAAACAAAAACAAAGAACCGATTATACATTATATAATAAGGTAAATTACAAAAAAATAAAAATACAACAAAAAATATTTTTCGAAAAAAGAAAACTAGAGAATATTCAATTTTTCTTCAAGAAAAGGGTAAGTTAAAATTTTTAAATTTAAAAATTTTAAAATTTAATAAATCCACGCCTTGTCGGTCTTTGAAAAAAAAAAATATTTTTTAATAATTCCACGCTATGTGGGTCTTTAAAAAAATATTTTTTAACAGAATCAAATTTTTATTATTAAAGTTCAAAATATTAAAAACATCGTTCTTGGCGCCATCTATTGACAAATTATCGATACTAAATAGTTCATGTCTTTGCTTGTAAATTTGTCTGTAATTTGCATTTGTTTATATGACAATACCACCGTGTAGATTTTGAGGTCTGGCAATGCTGACAGAGTTTGATGTAATAGCCAACAGGTCACAGTATAGTTGGCAACGTGGGGATACTTTTCATGGTTGGCAATATTTTCTTACAAACGTTCTAAAAGTAGCTTAAGGGGACCCCCCCCATTCTCGGGGACAAAATTTTTCTTGATATAATTCAAATCTACACTAATTAAAGAATGTCCCTACAAAATTTCAAGTGAAAATCTCAAGAACTTTTGAAGATATAGCCGATTTATTGTGTCAGCATCAAGTGACGGCTGAAGGGCTTCTCAAACTTTAAACGAGTTTTTCTCTAAACATTTTTTTGCGAATGGCGGGCACGATAACTCAAAAACTAATAATCCAATCGTGTGTAGCTCTCGTAGCTCTCGTATGAACTAGGATAAAGCCAATCGGTGAAGATCTTCCTTATTTTTTAACTTCGTTTTTGGGAAAAAATCGGCGATTTTCCAAAAATATTTTTTCTAAGGTCCACCATTTTGTTAATTTTAGAGCGAAGTCTATAATCCTAGTTCATACGAGAGCCAGACATGTACTCTTTCTAACACCGTTGTAATTTTCGGATTCCGATGTTCCAGTGAGGAGTTATCATGCCCGCCATCAAAAATAATTGGACAAATATTAAAAAAATAAAATCGGACGAAAATATATATGGAAGCTATGTCTAAATATAACTTCGCAGACATCAGTCTGGGCCCAATTCAGTACTCTGTGCAGAATTTTGTCACAATCGGACAAATATTGGGAGTTTGGTGCATCATTCACAAAAAATCGGCCGAAACTATATATTGGAGCTATATCTAAATCTGAACCGATTTTAACAAAACTTTGCAGAAATCAATTTGGACCCACTTCAGTAATCTGTGCAGAATTTTGTCCCAATCGGACAAATATTGGGAGTTTGGTGCATCAAAAATTCGAACGAAATTATATATATATGGGAGCTATATCAAAATCTGAACCGATTTTAACAAAACTTCGCAGACATCAGTATGGACTTAATACAGTACTCTGTGTAAAATTTTGTCCCAATCGGACAAATATTGGGAGTTTGGTGCATCATTCACAAAAAATCGGCCGAAACTATATATGGGGGAGCTATATCTAAATCTGAACCGATTTTAACAAAAATTTGCAGAAATCAATTTGGACCCACTTCAGTAATCTGTGCAGAATTTTGTCCCAATCGGACAAATATTGGGAGTTTTGTGTATCATTCACAAAAAATCTGACGAAACTATATGGGAGGTATGTCTAAATCTGAACCGATTTTAATAAAACTTCGCAGACATCAGTCTGGGCCCACTTCAGTACTCTGTGCAGAATTTTGTCACAATCGGACAAATATTGGGAGTTTGGTGCATCATTCACAAAAAATCGGCCGAAACTATATATGGGAGCTATATCTAAATCTGAATCGATTTTAACAAAACTTTGCAGACATCAATTTGGAATCACTTCAGTACTCTGTGCAGAATTTTTTTTCCAATCGGACAAATATTGGGAGTTTGGTGCATCAAAAAATCGAACGAAATTATATATGGGAGCTATATCAAAATCTGAACCGATTTTAACAAAACTTCGCAGACATCAGTATGGACCTAATTCAGTGCTCTGTGTAAAATTTTGTCCCAATCGGACAAATATTAAGAGATTGGTGCATCATTCACATAAAATCGGACGAAACTATATATGGGGGAGCTATATCTAAATCTGAATCGATTTTAACAAAACTTTGCAGACATCAATTTGGACCTAATTTAGTACTCTGTGCAAAATTTTGTCCCAATCGAGATCTGGTGCATCATTCACATAAAATCGGACGAAACTATATCTAAATCTGAACCGATTTTCAGGAAACTTTACACACATCATTCTAGACCTAATTCATTATGCTGTGCCAAATTTGGATCCACGCCTTATAGTAGAGGCTTAAAAATAATTTTTAAAAAATCCACGCCTTATAGTAGAGGCTTAAAAATCCACGCCTTATAGTAGAGGCTTAAAAATAATTTTTAAAAAATCCACGCCTTATAGTAGAGGCTTAAAATAATTTTTAAAAAATCCACGCCTTATAGTAGAGGCTTAAAAATAATTTTTAAAAAATCCACGCCTTTCAGTAGAGGCTAAAAATAATTTTTAAAAAATCCACGCCTTATAGTAGAGGCTTATAAATAATTTTTAAAAAATCCACGCCTTTCAGTAGAGGCTAAAAATAATTTTTAATTTTTAAAAAATCCACGCCTTATAGTAGAGGCTTAAAAATAATTTTTAAAAAATCCACGCCTTATAGTAGAGGCTTAAAAATAATTTTTAAAAAATCCACGCCTTATAGTAGAGGCTTAAAAATAATTTTTAAAAAATCCACGCCTTATAGTAGAGGCTTAAAAATAATTTTTAAAAAATCCACGCCTTATAGTAGAGGCTTAAAAATAATTTTTAAAAAATCCACGCCTTATAGTAGAGGCTTAAAAATAATTTTTAAAAAATCCACGCCTTATAGTAGAGGCTTAAAAATAATTTTTAATTTTTAAAAAATCCACGCCTTATCGTAGAGGCTTAAAAATAATTTTTAATTTTTAAAAAATCCACGCCTTATCGTAGAGGCTTAAAAATAATTTTTAAAAAATCCACGCCTTAGAGTAGGGCTTTTTCATGAGTGAATTTTTGTTCTTGCTTAATACCCACACCTCTTAACTTCTAAATTTGACCCGCAGAAACTCCACGTGACATTGGAAGGTTTTCCCACTTTCCCTTAATTCATCGTCTTTTTTGCAAAACCAAATAAAATTAGCCACTATAAATTATGATCCTGCAGAATACCAGCAGCCTTGAAAATTTTTCCCATAATTTCCATACAAAAAATCCTTCCCTTCCCGTATGGAAAACACAAGGAAGCACACAAAAAAATATTTAAATTGTTTAGCACGCGATGTGTGCGCGCAAAAGTGTGTCCTCGAAATGCCACCACCACCACCCAATTCCGCTCATAAGTTATGCTTCTAGGCCTGCCGGCATAAAATTGCAATGCAGTTTTATTTTCATTGACAATTCAAAACAATTAGTGTTGGCATCGGGTAAGATAGGCCTACCCTAGGGTGGTATGTTGCATGTCACACAGAATTTTTTTTCCTTCACGCTTCGTTGGCAAAATTGTTCGGTTTCCCTTTTTGAAGAAACCCGCAGTTCTTGCCGTGCAGAATGAAGGAACATTGTCTTTGAAATCAATAAAAATTAATATTGAAGTAACATTGGCGACGTCCTCTTCATTCATGGGACTTGAAGGTCTGTAAAAGACCACCACCACCTCCTCCCCTCTCTGGCGGAATCATTAACTGTAACAGAAAAAAAAACCAGCAACAAATGATTTTGATCAAAGCGGATGAAAATTAATATTGATATGTAAAAGAAAAAATATGGTTTTGTAATGCGGGTAGGGTTTATAAAACAAAACTCCTATCCACAGCTCTTCCCCTCCTCTCCCATTTCTTCCCATCCATTTCAATTTTAATTGAAATGCCTTTCAGATTCCCTTTGTGAGGGTAATATGAGATATAGATAATCAAGCGACCTTTCACAAGACATCAGTGTCAATTGGAGATTTTTCTTTCTTCATAAAAAATATAAATACAGACATACATAACTACATATGTATACATGTATGTCTATGAGTATATATATGTGTGTGTGTAGTTTTGTTACTGTAATTAATCCCTTATGGGGTTAATAGCCGCTCCATCCAAACAAAATTACAATTTTAATATCCATGGCTCCATTTCAAAAATTTAAATACAAGGCAGATCGATCCCTTGAACATTTTTATTCTGTAACCGGTTATTAAACGGTAAGGTAACCTCCTCGCAATGATCAGTTTTGAAATATTCACAACTCCTTTTTTTTTGAAACGAAAATAAAGAAAGAAAATAAAAGGGGGAGATGCTGGAACATGCCATGACAAAAAGCCTTCATTAAAATGGAAATTAAAAAAAAAAAAAAACAACAACAACAGCAAAAAATACTACAACAACAACAAAAAATGGTCACTGTAACGAATGCAATCAAGAGAAATATCATATATTATCTGAACATAAAAAGGAGGACAGAATGATAATTAGGGTCAAACTTCAAAACTGGAGCGCTGAAAAAAATCCATGGGGATTAAGTCAGGTCTAATTGGAGGTTTGATAAAATCACAATAGGGCTCCCAATATTGAAGTCAGACCTCATCAGATATCAATTGCTACTACTGCTCGCCGGTTAGATATTGAAAACGGTATAGGTCCTCTAATAATGGTGGTGACATTTAAGGCAGTATGAGGTAAATCATCACACACATGATCTCTCCGAGAGTAAGGTCAAAAATACATACAAACGGCCCCTGCCTATTCCCTTTTTAAGGACACAAACTTTCTTACCCAAGGCCAACACCAATTGATATGAATTCTCAATGAAAATAAAACTACATTGCAATTTAATGCAGGCAGGGTTAGAAGCATTAGATACTTATGATCGGAATTGAGTGGTGGCATTTTGAGGACACACTTTTGCGCGCACACATCGCGTGCTAAACAATTTAAATATTTTTTGGGTCGCAATTCTTCATACGGGATGGGAAGGATTTTTCTTTATGGAAATTATGAGAAAATTTTCTAGTCTGCTGGCATTCTGCGGGATCATAATTTATAGAGGCTAATTTCTGGTTTTGGTATTGCAACAAGAATGTGGCTGAAGTGGGGAAATGAGAGAAGAAAAATTCGAATGTCACATGGAATTTCTGCGGGTCACAGGAGAAGGTCAGGGGTGTGGGAATGAATCAACAAACAATAAAAAACAAAGAGAAATTGCAATGCATGCAGGAAGAAAAAGACCAAAGTTGGACGGGGCCGACTATATGACATCTGACATCGCTTTCGCTATAAACAATATCTATTTTTTACATTTTTCTTGAATACGCCATAAAATATTTTTTTTTTAAAAGTAATTGTTAAAAAAAAACCACGTCGGCCCTAAAAATAATAATTACAAAATACCTAAAAATATTTTTTTTATAAAAATCCGCGCCTATATAGCCCTTAAATAATTTGTAAAAATCCACGCAAGCACTATCGAACCTATAATCGATAATTGCCTAAGGGACTTTTTAAAGGATCTTCTCGACTTTTTTAAAGATTTTTTTGTTTTTGCAAAATAGTCAGGCTGAATCCCAGTTTGTTGTTTTTATAAAAAAAAACTATTTATTAGTGGACTATAGTTTCGGATAACGCCACTGATCCTCATCAGTTCCCTTAGTTTTTTGTTGGGATATTCTCCCCAAAAGCTACTTATTGCTTCTATACAAAAAAAACCTTTCAAACCCAAATGTCCCTTGTAACAAAGCGAAGTACTTAGCTGACCAACGAAATAAACTGCATGAGAATTTCGCTGGTGCCTCACTTCGAGGTTAACAAGGCATATACAAACAATACCTTTCCCACAAAAAAAAAAAAAAAAAAAACTAAGGGATCTGATGAGGATCCGGGGTGTGATCCGAAACTATAGTCTTCCCTGCCTTACCTCTCGGCGAACAATACCATACATTCCCCACTAATAAATGATCAGCCTGTCTATTTTGCAAAAACAAAATACAAATGGCATCCCAAATACACCGCCAACACTACTAAAATAATTTTTATACAAAACAATCTCAGATATATTCGTCGATTTAAAATAAAAAATATCTTGAAGAACT